>NW_027278776.1:0-98510 GCF_046629955.1 Centroberyx affinis
TCGCTCTCGCTATGTTTCTCTCTTTAGATCTTGTTTTATTCTCTCTCCCTCTCTCACTGTCACACGCGCACACACACACACACACACACACACACACTCACAAGCAGCCAGGAAGCACACTCATACATTTTCATTAAACACTCTTAATCTTAATTCATTTCTTATCAGGAGTTATGTGACCTCATTAACACCGCCCTCCTCTCCATCTTTCTCTCCCCTTCTTCCGCACGCACACACTCACTTTCTGCATGTATCCCTCTCTCCAACCAACCGACCCTCTTCCTTTCCTCCCCTCTTCATATTTACTCTTAGCTCCTCACCCTCTTTATCTCTCTTCCCTTCTCCTTTTCTCTCGGTGCCTGCCCCTTCAGAGGAACCTGTGAGCACTCAACATCCCCATTGAAAACAGTGTCTAATCTGAAAGTTAATTAAGTCTGTCTTCCTCTCCCTGTTTCTGCTCCTGCTCTCCTCTCAAGCATGTCTTTCTGGTTGAGAGACCACTGTCGCTCTCTCCCTTATGAGTTTGCCATATGTCCCATGTGGGGCGTACTGGAATACAGACAAACCTGTCCATGTTTTACATTTTCACACTTCCTGCAGGCCTCAAGCCTCTGGTGACAGCAGAAGATTGACACCATGTAATTCAGATTGGCAGCATCTAATTAAAGGAAATTAGGTGGTGTCAATCTTTGATGGTTTTTTTTAATCTGCGGTATACTGGGCATATTTATTTCTGCTCCATATAGAGGCTGTATAGTGGGGATCTCACACCAGATGGATTGGAATTGAAAATAGACTTGGCTTGTCTCTCAACATGAGGAAATGTGAATCTGGAGCTGAACTATCCCTCCTAATCCTTCCTCTCTCCCTTTCACTTCTCCTTCTGTCACGCGCTCCGTTCGTCTTATTTGTCCTCGCTCTCTTCAATCATCTGGGCTAATTCCCTGGCCAAAAGCCACTGATTTACCAATTCCTCCTCTTCACCGACTGACTCAGTGGTCTGTTCTTCTGCTCTCTCCCCACTCCTCTCTCTCTCTCTCTCTCTCTCTCTCTCTCTCTCTCTCTCTCTCACTCACTCACACTCTCTCTCTCTCTCTCTCTCTCTCTCACACACTCTCTCTCTCTCAGGGTGCGGGCTGTACAGCTCTGGTGGTTGCCGTGGTAGCCAGGAAGCTGGAGCTGACCAAGGCCGAGAAACATGTGCACAACTTCATGATGGACACGCAACTCACCAAGAGGGTGTGTAGGCATTATGTGGTGGTGGTGGTGGTGTGTGTGTGTGTGTATGCACATAGGTGTCAATACACACTGCGTATACAGAGAGTGTGTGGGACTCTAGCAGAACTATAATTTGTAAAAGTACAGTATTTACGTGTGCTTGGCTTTGGTGGTTGTGTACTGTCTACTTTTGGGATTACTCTCAGGTTGAAGACGGGGTTGTTGAGAGCCAAGATAACTGCCTTGTCCTTTCGCTGCCCCTCCCACACCCTCCCCTCCTAAATCACACTATCACCCTGTACTGTTGTGACAGAGTGTCATGTTATTTGAGTGAGTGAAGGCAATGAAAGGTCATCTCTCTTTCTCTCTGTCTCTCTCTCTCTCTCTCTCAGTTCTGCTCCCTCTCTTGCTGTCTCTCTCACTCTCTCCATTTCCCCTTATGACACCTCTTCTCCTCTATGACCCTTGTCTACCCTTTTTTCCTCTCTGTCTCTCTTTTTCTCTCTCTCTCACTCCTTCTCTCCTTCCCTTCCTCCCTCCCTCCCTCCATCCTTGCTCCCTCCCCGCCTCCTTCCCTCCATCTCTCTCACCCTCCCTCCTCTGGTCCTTTTCAATTTTTCATACAGTTGAAAGACCCAAGTTTCAAAAATAGCTCCCATATCAAATATGTAGGGTACATTATGGCAGCAGGGTATCTGGGTGACTGAACGGGGGAGAGTGATCAATAATTTCAGCTTGGATAAAATATCGACGGAGGAGCGGAATAAACTCAATCTCTGTGGGAGCTGGGCTCTCAACTCATCTTCTAGCAATTTTTGGCCTGACTGACTGTCACCGTAGGGCGTTTAGCATGCTGCACTGTATGTGTGTGTGTCTGTGTCTGTGTCTGTGTGTGTGTGTGTGTGTGTGTGTGTGTGTGTGTGTCTGTGTGTGTGTGTGTGTGTGTGTGTGTGTGTGTTTGTTACAATCTGGAATTCGTTTGACCATCTGAAGTTTGTGGAAATTCACATATATTCTCAACATTGGTAAATGGAAAATATGTTTTGTTGTAACTTTTTTTGGTAACTTTTTTTTGTAAGGCATCATGATTCAATATACTTGCAAACTTAACATAACTGCAGACATTACAAATGTGAGAAAACATTGTACAGCCTCCAAATACATGTAAAACCCACATTTATTGCGTTTATTATTAGTCCTTAGATAAAAAATATTATACCATATATTTTTGAGTGAAAAAAAATCCGGAATCCAGTGAATCACAATCTTAACAAAGCCAGATGTGTACACCAAGTGTCTCAAGACGCGTCACAGTAACGTGTTCGGTGACATTTTCTTCAAAGGGTCTCCTGGTTGTGTAGTGGTAATTGTCTCCTGCTTTCTATTACTGAGAGGCCAATGACTGAAGCTGTTGTATGTCCATTGATTTACATGGCGGGGGACAATCTCGGCCATACCATGGTAACAAGAGAACACAATCACTCAGGGCTTTAAAATGAATAATGCAATGATATCATCCTGCCATCATGGTATGTGCACGCACACACACACACACACACACACACAGAGCCATGCACACAAGCACTCTACTTCAGTGAAATGGCGTTTCCTTCCCTTTGATAGGATTAACAAGAATGTCAATTAAATGCCAATCAATGAAGCTCTAAGCCAATGGACCATGTGCATATGGCTGACAGTGTCCATGTTTGATGTCAGTGTTTTTATCTTACGTGTCTCTTGTTGCAAAGTGTTAAAAGTGTTAGGTGTGGTTGTACAGCAGGAGCCAAATGGTAGCAAGCTATCCCCCCTAAAACAGACATCAATTTGCCTCAGCTTTTTAATTTACAGGCAAACCACACGGATCATTACTGGCATAAAAGTGTGTGGTAGTGAAAGAAATATAGTTGACACATTTTGACCCATTCAAACGTCCTTCTAATATTTTTCACTTTCTTTCAGTTGAAGCTGAGTGTTCTCTCCTTTTTTAGTAGCGCATCAGACTAGATTTATGAAGGCACCCAACAAGACTGAAGTGGAAATTTAGTGTGGTACATTGGTTGTAGAGGACCTAATAATCTTATCAGGGGGGCTGGCATGCTTTAAAAACATTATTCGAAGCCAAATGCACAATGTTAATTTTTATGCAGTGTTCAGTGAAGTGATGTTTCCTTCCCTTTGATAGGATTAACAAGGATGTTAATTAAATAGCTGTTAATGTAGCCCTAAGCCAATGGACCATATGCATATGCTTGTCAGTGTTCATGATGTCATTATGTTTTTTCTTACCCGTCTCTTGGTGCAAAGTGTTAAAATGTTAGGTGTGCTTACAGATTGGCACTTCGGGTACAAGAGTGTACTCCGGCTCCATACTGAACTATTAGTTAATTCAGAGCACTGTGAAAGTCCTTCTGCTATATTCAGAGCATCGCCCCTCTGAACATTCATACTGCACTCTAGACAGTGGCAAAGAAAGAGGTGAATGCACTCAGGCACTCTAAGTCAGTGAAGTGGTGTTTCCTTCCTTTTGATAGAACTAACAAGGATGCCAATTAAATGGCAACCAACAAAGCCCTAAGCCAATTGACCATGTGCAGATGGCTGACAGTGTCGATGTTTGATGTTGTTTTTTTTTTAAATCGTGTTGCAAAGTGATAAAAGTGTTCGGTGTGATTGTAAAATTTGCACCCTGAGTGTGTAATCTGGCTCTACACTGGACCACTGGTTAATTCAGAGCACTTTCAAAGTCCCCGTAGCGTATTCAGAGCATCGGCCGCTCTGAGCATTCAGAGTGCACTCTGGGCACCGGCCAAGGAGGAGGTGCTGCAGCGCTTTCCAATGTTTACACCAGTAGCCAAATGGGAGCAACCTAACCCCATAAGATTTCTAGCAAGCTAGCTTCTACTCAGAACTCACACAGTAAAAATAACTCTTCCATCAACAGCCTTTTAATCTACATGCAAGCCAGATGGATCATTATTATTGTAAATATGTGTGACAGTGATGAAAATGTATTTGACACTTACTGAATGCATTTATACATCCCTCAAATATTTTTTACTCTTTTCCAGTTGGACTTGAGTGTTCTCTTCTTTTTTAATGGAGCATCAGACTAGATTTATGAAGACACTCGACAAGACTTAGTGGAAATTGGGCCTAGCCTGCCTAATGACCTTAACCAGGAGGCTTAGATGTTTTAAAACCATTATTGGAAACCAATTATGCAATGTTAGTTTTTATGCAATGATCAGTGACCCTTCACTTGTTTGTTTGATCCTTTGATTTGACCCTATATGCACCAACCAGCTCTGGCTTTGCATGTTGAGATGGTGATATTTTTGGTGTGTGTGTGTGTGCGTGTGTGTGTGCATGCGTGCCTGTGTTTGTGTGTGTGTATGTGTGTGTGTGTGTTAGAGATGTCTCCTCCCTTCGTCACCGTGCCTGTGAGGAGAAGGTCAGAGCAGGTAAGGCCACGTGTCGCAGCGGCACATGGAAGAGGTGGGAGGTTGTTGCCAGGGTAATGGGCCTGTTTGTTTATGTTTGCTGTTCTCCTGGAAAACACCATTGTATCTCTAGCACAACAGCTCATAATTACTGATTGCATACACAGGTCATTAAGGCTTTCCAGGGTAGGAAGGGTCAAGAATTGCTGCTTTTCCTTTGATGTTAGAAAAATGCACTCCATCACTCATGAAAACACAGCTAGCCATCCAGGATTTTTTTTATCAAAATGAACCATTAATGAAGTTTTACTGTACAACTCCCATTTCTGAGACCAAGGCTTATTTTAATGGTAGTGCAAGTCATCAAGATGCTGCGATATGGGAACGCCTAATCATAACATATTTTTCATGTACCTGCCATAAGGTGTGCTGTGTAGGGAAGCAGCCGGAGCAGATCTTTGACCCTAGGTACAGTAGGAAACCGGCCATATGGCCCCAACATGGCTGCCCAAGTACAAGCCATATGGTCCCAGAATGGCTGCTGCTGTCATTTGGTTTCTGAGCACTTCATGTTGACTCTTTATTTTTGTCAATGGAGTTCCCATCTTTGTCTCATTTTCTACAGTAACTCACATGGGGGAGAGAGAGTGGGATAGAGAAAAAGAGAGAGAGAAAAGAGAGAGGCTCAGAGACTGAGATTAACTGTAAAATGCTAATAGTCTGGTATTCACAGTTCTTATTATTTGCATAAGAAGCAGTCTCCAGGCTTCAGATGAAGAGGGGAGCTTTAGCTCCATCTAATTAAATGGCCTGAAGCAGTGCAATAGGCTTCTCCGGCGCTGCTGGTCTATTAGTCCTTGACACTGTAAGTTTGTGTGAAAACTTTTAGAGCGAGCTGGCCAGACAGACACAAGGTGCCATCGTTTATCACATCGCATTCATCCTGCAGTAATCAATCATTTGATAAATAGGATTTGACATATCAATTTACTAATGGGCCTGTAGATACTAGAGTTATTAAATGTGCTCTTCAATAACCTGGCCCATCATTAAGCCTAGAGGAGCTCTGTTTTGTTCAAACATGATCCAGAGAAATTAACCCTGTAGTGACTAATGGACTGACCATCTAATAGTGGTTGAGTCACAAAATGCTTACTTTTGATTGCAGATAGGCAGTGATAATTTTGAATTTTGTTTTAAAACAACCATGTCTCAAGAGAATGTACCTCTATTATTAAGATGTTAAGAATGATGGTGATAACAGTGTTGTACTAACAACATGCCATGTTTGTGATGCTGTGTTAGGAGCTTTGCAGCGCTGACAGAGCCTTTCCTTGCTACATGGACCGGACTATTTATCATAAAGAGACAGAGTTCTGTAATTCAGTTGATAGACACTGAAAGGTGGGGCGAGCAGGATTTACTCTCATCCCACAGTCCGAGATTCCTATCTAAAACACGATTTGTTGATTGTTAGTGAACCAAACCTAAATATACATTTTCTATTTTGCCATAATGTTAGCCATGAGTTTACATATTTGAATATCTCTGCTATCAACAAACCATAAAATGTTAAGAATGTATAACTTTGTATTGCTAACAGGCATTAAGATGTAGCTTTGCAAGTTATCTGGGTGACTCAACTCCAGGATGGGCCTTATATATTATCTATAGCATGTTGGGTTAGCTCTTTTTGATTTGACTTCCTGTGTGTGACTGTGTCATTGAAAACACATCTGCACGGCCCAGGGCCTGCTACTCTCTTCATCTGTAGCCAATAGTGTTTGTGTGTGCGTGTGTGTGTGTATGTAGGCGTGTATGTGTGTGAACAGTCCTTGACTGCGGTGGATGGGTGCTGATTAGCCAAGCTGCCGGGGTCTTTTGTGCTCCTCAGACGGGGGTATAATTGTTCTTTGTTCACTGCTCAGCTTCTCTTTGAAGTCTCTCATTCAATTTATGTCCTTACAGATTCTCTCTCCCTTTTTCCTTCTCTATGGTATCCTCCCTCGCTTTTTTGCTGGGTGTCAGACCCCTGTGTTGTAATTGTATAGCAACCTATAGAAATACAGTACATGAAACATACAGGAACGGATATGGATATAGAACAATGCGAGGCAGACCTGAGCCTAGTCCACAGAAGTTAGTCTGTAACCTCTGTAGCCCACACTGTAAGGAGTCACCTGACACTGTGACTGGCTTGTTTTGTTCAATCATGGCAATCTCACATCTAGATGATACCAACTAAAGGCAACTGAAGCCCATAGCCGTGACTGGCCAGTAAAATGGAGAGGAATAACCATCTTGCCTGATACTCTAATGAGTCTCAGGCTTCCCATAAGTGAACATCATTACATAAGGCTAAGGATTGTCTTTGATAGTTTGTTAGAGCAGTAATTCATTTTGCTGTTGTTTCTTTCAGTTGTTGTCTTAATAAAATGGAACATCACTGGTTCTAATGAACTGTGCTGGTCCTGTGCTGAATAGCTTCCAATCAGCCAAGACAATGCAGCCTATTTGAGGTAGCCTAAGATATCACATGGCATATAGACAGAGAGATGAGAGAATAGAGGGAGAGAGAGAGAGAGATAGAGAGAGAGAGACTCCTGTTGGTTCTCATTGCCAAATCTCCCTAAGGAGAGAGCTGTTTATGTGCGCATGAAAAGCATTGGCAAGCGAGTCGGTGTGTGTAGAGGAAGACGGAGAGAGAATGAGGGCAGCCTTGCTCCTTAAGAAGAGAAAAATGGTTTAGGTTTTTCTTTGCAGGGAGACAATGGAGAACGCGGGAGAAAAGGAGTGAGAGATGCACAAAGAAAGAGAGAGATAGAGAGAGCAGAACTGGGTAGACCTGTTGCCTGCCTCGGTTGCCAAGGGCTACCTGTTGCTAACGCTATTCGTGTGTGTGTGTGTGTGTGCGTGTGTGCACATGTGTGTGTCTTGTCTGGGAGCAGATAAAGAATGCGGCGGCTAACGTGCTGAGGGAGACCTGGCTCATCTACAAACACACCAAGCTGATGAAGAAGATCGACCATTCCCGAGTCCGCAAACACCAGAGGAAGTTCCTCCAGGCTATACATCAGTAAGGCCACACCTTACACGCACACGCACACACACACACACACACACACGCACACACACACACACACATACACACACACACTAGTGCTACTGAGCTGATGCAGCCTTTGAAATCAGCTGTACTTTCTATCCACCCACAGGTTGGATCAACGCTGATAATCAGATAAAGTGTATGAATCAGTACACACACTCTCTCTCACACTCTCTCTCTCACACACACACACACACACTCACACACAGTGAATCATCATCCACTAAACTAAGGTTCGTTCTAGGCCAGCAAATACAGTTGTGTGACCAGATAGCCAGTGCATTGTGTTCCATGAAAGACATGCTGTTATCTGATAATCATGTCATCTGTACTGATGCTGATATAGATATATTAATCAGAATTGCATTATATATTAGAATAGAGTATAAGAAAATATTTATGCCCACATGGAGGCATAGATTCATCCCACCCACTATCAATATTACTGTTTAGCTGTACTTGAACGGGAGTCAGTGTGATTGGTTTTGTTTTGGGCTGTTTCGCTAACTGATTTTTGTCCCCAGTGTCTAAGCTATCCTCTGTCTAGCATCACAATCAAAGAGAAAATCGACCATTAAATATTCCCCATTCCTTTGACCTTGAACAGTTCAGTCAAGACTTGTGAACATTAACAACTGTCTGCAAAAGCCAAAATCAAGAGAGCCAAGACTCTCTTAATTGGAACATAGAAAGGCAAATCCTGGAGCATGGACTGTGGATGAGAGGCTGACTCTGTGAACACAGTAACAGCGTGCACAGGGCGATTTTACAGGGCTATGGGCACATTTTCTGGTTCATACCTGTTAGCTTAACAATGAAACCAACTTCATTTGGAGCTACAGCCCCACAAAATCAGTCTGCACTTCATTATAACAGGGGAAGCTCCAGGGTTTGTTTCTTGATAAGGCAGATTAGACCCATGGTTCACAGGCTTCTGTATTGTATTTTGGGAGAGATCCAAAGCCTAACCAGGGACAAGGACTGCAAATTAACTGTAGCTAGAAACCCAGTGTGCAGTGCATCTGTTTCATGTTTTTTAACCTGTAACAATGATTTTCTATCAACTAATAAATCATTGAATAAATGATTAATAACAATATTATTAATAATAATTGTATTTTATTTTATTGCTTTGTTATCTTTAGGCCTATTTTAGACTACCCTATTCAGTTACACCAGAGCCATGTTCTCAATCTTATTTCCGTGTAGCAGTTATGCATGTCTTCATCTACATTACAAAACTGCTGTGTTTCAGAGCAGCTTATGTGCCTGATGGCTTTGTACAGTCAAATCCAGAGACACACTGCAGGTAGAGATGAAGCTGAACCAGGCAAGGTGACCGCTCCACAATGCTGCTGTCTGGACCCGCAGGGATTAGCTCTCTGGACCGACTACTGTGTATTTACTGGGCTTCAACTCTGTACTCTGTGTATTTGTGTGTGTGTGTGTGTGTGTGTGTGTGTGTGTGTGTGTTTGTTTGCAGACTACGTAGTGTGAAAATGGAGCAGAGGAAGCTCAGTGATCAGGCCAACACACTAGTGGACCTCTCGAAGGTGAGACATGCACACACACACACACACACACACACACACACACACACACACAATTGATTCACACCATCACAGTGCTTTCTATTTATAATAGACTCCCTCTCTCTCTCTCTCTCTCTCTCTCTCTCTGTATATACATATAGTAGTAATATACGCTGACATAACCACGTAACATACAGTTTAGTAACTCATGATTCGCATGGACAAACACACGTACCTTTGCCCTCCCAAATATATCTCAGCATTCCACTGTTTCCATGCTGACCTGCCTGTTTCTGTGGCTTTGCGTCTCCTAGCAACCAGAACAAGTGTTAAAACAGGGATGACTGAGTGAGAGAGCGAGGAGGAAATGAGAGGAGGGAGGGGAGTGCTCATGTTTTTCTGTTCCTGTGTGGGTGTCTGAGTGAGAATGTGAGCATACACGTGTGTGTGTGTGTGTGTGTGCGTGTATGTGTGAGTGTGTGTGAGTGTGGTTGTGACAGAGAAAGAGAGAGAGAGAGAGAAAGGGAGTGAGATAGAGACTAGAATAAGAGGGAAAAAAAGAGAGAAAGATAGAGCGAGGGTGTGTGTATGCCTCTTTCTATGGAGCATTGCCTTTGGACCAAATATTTAGCAATTATGCAATCTCAATAATTCCATCTCAATTGGCCACTTGTGAGTTTACCATGGTTACAGAGGCCATGATGTGCAAGGCAGATACACTGTGTAGCCTTCCTTTCATTCTCTCTTTCTCCTTCCACTTATTCTGTCTTTCCTCACGATGTTATAACGCCCACGGAGAGAGTTTCCTCCAGCCTCTTCTTCATTCCAGTCTCTACTCCCTTTTGTACATTTTTTCCTTTTGCTCAATGCCTTACTCATCCCTCACCAGCCTCATGCTTGCCCTCTTTCCACTCGCACTTAGTTTTCTAACCCCTACTATGATCTCTCCTTATCCCATCCAAAAGAATTTTCTTTAAATGAATGAATTTGCAATCTATGTCTTCCTACTTCAAAGTACACTGTGTGAGTTGACTAACCCCTCACTGTCCTGTCCTGTCCTGTCCTGTCCTGTCCTGTCCTCTCCTCTCTCTTCTCCTCTCCTCTCGCCCCCTAGATGCAGAGTGTGATGTACGAGCTGATGTCGGAGCTCAACGACCGCAGTGAGGACCTGGAGCGCCAGATGCTTTCCCTGGAGCAGAGGGTGGAGCAGCTCACCGCCGGCTTCACCGCCCTGCCCGCCCACCTCTCGGCTACCCTGAGCGCCCAGCACGCCGCCCTGGTCCACCTGCTCCGAGAGAGGGATGTGCGGGACAGCAGGGGAGGAGGAGGGGGAGGAGGAAGTGCTGTGGTCCCCCTGTCTCCGGTGCCCCCCTCAACCGCAGCTCCAGCCTCGGTGTGTCCGGTCCAGGTCACCGCTCCGGCCCAGGTGCCCGCCTTGGCCCTGGAGTCCCCACTGACGGCCCAGCCACTGAGCCCAGAGGGGAGCCTGGAGGCCAGTCCCAGCCCCAACACCTGCACCTCCAGCTGCTGAAGACAGCAGCAAGGACCAGATGAGGACAGAGATGGAAAGGAAACGGAGGGAGGGAGGAGGGGGTTCTGCCAGTCCTATAGCGCTATGATCTCCAACAGAAGACTAAAGGAGAGGAATGAGGGAGGAGGAGAGGATGTTCAGGAGATCCTCTAAAATTAGCGCTCCATGATGGAGGGGTAAGGATGGGAAGATGTGGAGAAATAAAGTGGGAGGGTTAAAATGGAGGGCGAGTGAAAATGGTGAGACAAACATGTTAAAGACTTGGGAGATAAGAGAAGGAGGGAAAACATCAAGGAAAGCAAGTATAGGGGAAGGAAAACGGAGATAGGATGGACATTAAAATGTGTGAGGGGGAGGAAGAAAGAGGAGGAGAAACCGAGGTAGAAAAGGTGAGGAGGGGAAGAAGAGAGGAGAGATAACGAGGAATAATTATATGGACTCAGAGCTTCTAAATGGAATCTACTCTAATTACTGAAAAAGGCCTCTTACTCTGTTTCTCTCTCTTTCTCTGCTTCGTTCTCTCTACCTCTCTATCTCTCTCTTTCTCTCTTTCGCTCTCTCTCTTTCTCTCTCTCTCTCCCTTCATCAGGAATTAATGACCATGACTTTTTATCCTTATGATGTATTTTCTATCTGAATGCTAATTGTGTGTTAACGAGCATCCCTTTAACAGAAGGTTCGATCAATACGACCACAATACAATCTAGTGGCATGCACCGCACACACACACACATGCAAACACGCACACACACACACACACACACACACACACACAAATGAGATCAACTCAGCATTCACGCAATATAAATGAACACAACACACACACATGAATACACAGGCTTTCACAAAGTAGGCCCTATTTACACCCACACAAAGAAATCACTGCACTAGCCCACGAGAAAATAATATAGCCTATACTGCCAAGCACACAATGCACTGTCAGTTTCAACAGAGCACTGCCGAGCAATTTAGACACACTGTAAAAAATGTTCATCCAAACCACTTTACCTGTTGTGGTTCTTTGCTAATGTAGTAGTTTAAACTTGCAATCAATAGCTGTGACATTTTAATTACTCAGTTGAAATAAAACTCAACCGCTCACTGAACTACACAAATTACACATCAAGTTGAAATAACTTGATTTCATATTGAGGGACTTGACTCGTCATAATATCTGTTTGTGATGGGAAGATGCTAGCAGATGATAACAAAATCACTTTACGCGACTAAAACAGGGTTTTACTCCTGACTTGAATTACAGAATAAGTTGAACTGACTATTAAGTGTACTTGCACATTTGTCATCTAAATTGAGCCTTCAGAACAGTTACTGCCACATCCCACCAGTCAATTTAATTTCTATGAACTATTCTTCTGGCAAACTCAGAAGACGGACAATGAATAAATTTCTCTTGAGTGTGTTATTAATTAATTTGAATAACCATTGAAATTGGTATTTTCAGCTGGTTGGTTAATGTTAATATAATAACACTAGTCACTAAGTTAGAGCTCTGCACAGACTTGATGCTCCACAATCAGTGAGACTTCTCATTGTTTTATTAAAAAACTAACAAGCCAAGTGTATCTACCTACAGGTCTACTGCAAACAGTTAAAATTTTATCCACTTTATCAACAATAAATTACCTGTTCCATTGTTTTACTTGGTTGTGATTATGGAGTCAGTTTGACTGAGATGCTGTCGTAACTATTGTTTTGCATTCATTCTCTGAACAAAATGTTTATACTGATAAGCAATGAAATGTTGACCTAGTACATTACTACACGCCATAGTAAATTGATAGAATTTTTATTGACTCGACTTTTAAAATTTCCAACTGATTTACTTGTGATTATAAGTTGAAGCGATTAATATTTTTTCACAGTGTACAAAACAAATATTTACGACCCTTCATAAAGGGAAGAAGACCTTACTGCCATACTTCTTCAAGCTTACGGTCCCAAAACAACTCACTGTTATCATGAATGTATTCTGTATACAGAAATACACTCAAACACTCTTGCTTGCTCAATCACATAAACTGCCATGCAGGCACAGGAACACACACTCACACACACACACACACACACACACACACATGCACACATACACACACACACCTTGTCAACCAAAGTGCTCTCTCTTAAATGGACTTCAATAAGAGGCAGGGAACGCTGCTGTCACAGGGGACAAAAGATAGCAAGAGGCGTTGCAGATTTCTTGACAATATTTCTGAGGGAATAACTGTGAAAATCTGGGCATGGACTTGTTACAGTGCTGTACATGGACTGCTCTTCACTGCTTTAACTGAGATCCAGGTGGACTGCGAATGAACTGAAAGGAACACAAGTAAACCTTATAAAGGATAAATGGCCATGAAGGAACAGCTGTTCATGAAATAAATAAAACATAGAAAGAGAGACTTACATATATCTAAGAGGAATTATAATGGTGTGACGGGAAAAGAGACAAGCCTACCAATTCTCCAGACTCTTTCATTGGAGACAATTTTGAAAACTGTCTTATAGCGACATGCTGTGGCCGGAATACTGAATTACATAACGCTTGGAATATTGTACAGTATGCTGTTAACGAAATCTAGCTTTGTATTGCTTAGTCTTTTCTACCATTATGATTAAACGCAGTTATAGCTGATATCTACTATTATTAAACTATAGTATTCTTCTCATTCGTCATGACAATTATGATATATGTATTACCAATAAGTTGAATAATTATGAACAAGGAAAGTGCCGTTTGAGGTTGAAATTATTTTGTAATTTTATTTTATCAGAGAGAATTAATAAAGTATATATCTATAACATTACAGTATCCCTGTTCTCTCTATCTGTCTCGCTGTCTCCCTCCCTCCCACTGTAAGAGTCTCATCATTTATTTTATTTATTTATTTTATTTTTATATATATATATATATATATATATTTTTTTTTATTTAATTTTTGCTAGGCTAATTCAATTCAATGGGTGCTTTATTGCCCTGACACGGGGCTTCCATATATTGACAAAACAAAAGACCCAAATGAATTATTCATTGCAGAACAAAAACAATAACAGTCCATTTAGAACAGATTAGGTATCTACAGTGTTATTCTTCAGTATTGTTACCCACTTCCCTTATTGTATGACAACAATCAACAATCAATCAATCTGCACACTGACTCTTCTCGCCACATACTGTAAATAGGGAACTTTTTATTTTACCCCTGTTAAACATGGGGTGCATTTTACTTGTTTTGTCAAAACACTCCCTCCAATTGGCCATCACAGCACACTGAGTCTGGTTTTTGCTATTTATAACTAAATAACAATGTATGCTATTAACAAGCTGGACCAGATAATTTCCCAGGTTTGCGTCAGTAAATTCCACTTGCTCATTCCCTCGCGAGATTTGGTGACAGAACCACGGACAGCGACTTGACAACAGTTTGAAAAAACAACAATGATTTGCGAGTCAGTTGTTTATACTTTTTGAATAATTTTCGAATGGGTTGCCTATTTTTTTGTTTACTAAAGGTAAAAATATTTTTAATGATGGGTTTTTGAGCTAGGTTACCTAGTCTAACTTTTTGGCCAGGAACTTGGCCAGGAACACTACCAGGACTCAAAGGAAGAATATGGTGCTACAAAATTGCATTAGCTAACGCTAAGTAGCGTTAAGATTATTCACTTGTTGCTACACATTATGGCGAAGTATACCGTATTTAACCCGAAAACATGGTGTAAGTTTTTGTTTTTCACCATATTTTGTAGTTATTTGAGTCAGTCAAGTAGGCTGAATTCTCCTAAATTACTTTTGCCCCGCTCAAATCGTGTCAACATAAATTTCACAATTGCAGCAGAAAAGGGCTGTTATGAATGGTGAGTGGCAGCTCAGACAATGTTAGTCGTGACTGTTTACATTTCCAGGCTGTTTATATTTAAACTTTTAACAGAGAGCATAGTCTCATGGTAATGGGGTCTGGTGTGTGTGTCTGTGTGTGTGTGTGTGTGTGTGTGTGTGTGATTGTCTGTCTCTGTGCCTGTGTTTGTTGATGTGAATGTGTTTTCAGGCAGTCCTCTAGACCTGAGGCAGTCAGAGTCCAGCCTCTGTCTGTGCCTCAGTCCTCCACCTGCAGCCAGCAGGTCTTAGTATCTGCTCTGTCAGTGTCCTCTGCTCTGGACACCAGCAGGACCACCAGCATCATACGAGCACAGGACTCTGGTGAGGGACGCAGGGAAAGTGTGGGAGAATGGTTTAGATATGGGCTTATAAAGGGCCAGAATTCACTCTGTAGCTCAAATTGAAATTAAGTAAGAGTAGCAAGCTCAATGTAAAGTGTGAGTGTGTGTAGTAGTGAATACAGAGGAATGCAATTGCACTCTAATGACTCAGTGTTAGTGCAGGTGCAGAGAATTAACTTCCAGATGAAGTAAAAAATCCAAAGCATATTCTGCCCAAATGTTGCAGGGCTAAAATACAGCCAAAATAATCACATAAAAGACAATGGTGACAAAGTTAAATATGCAAATGCACAAAACACAGGGGAAATGCTTGCTCTGATGTGGCTAAGTGACAGTAATATTTTAATTAGGTCCTTGTTGAACTGAAAATGTCTGAAATGCCTGTGGCAGTAACCTTTCAGTGCACTTGTATTGGAAGATTGTCCCATTTCACATTTCTCTATATTTTTAGTTGTTTGTGGAAGTGTTTTGTCATTTTAGAACACAAGATTGTTTGGTTTAGATTTTGCATATTGTTTATTTGACTTCTTTATTCTAAGTGGGCTTAATCCTTTGTTGAGGATATAATCTTGCTTGCTAAGTGTGTGTCAGCAACAACATTAGTTATTAAATTGTAGCAATGAACTATTGTTATTTGCCAAGACGCTCACAGCTGTGTCTCTTTCTTTTCCTTGTGTTTATGCACTCAGACCAATTACTGTCCCTTTGTCTTTGTAAATAGATGAGATTATTTTGGCTTTGTCCAACTAATTTTTGGTAGAGTGTAGGAAGAGACAGACAGAGGAAGACATTAGCCCCAGTCTCACCTAACTAAGGATGAAACAGAAGGATTTTGGCCATTAGCCTGGCATTATTACCAATTCACTAGCCTGCATTCAACGTCAGGCTAGTGAGGACGTCACTGATACAGAATACTCTGTAAAACGACCAGCCACACACTCAAACTGTGTTTACATGGATAATCAGAATGTGCCAAACTAAGCATCTATGCCGTTATTTCTCAGTTACCGGCCACACCTTGTGGTGCGAAGTCATAGTCAGTCAGATTCAGCAGATTCAGATCCTCACGACGACTCGTCATGTGTTCACTGATGACCCGCCCCTGGAGCTGTCCATCACAGCCCTGGACTCAGAAGGTACATTTACACTCATTGAGGTCTGCTTATTGGTTGGTTATAGTTGGGTCAAAGCTCTTTCATTCACACCAATGATTGGGTCAAATGTGACCACATTCTAATCTTTTAGGGGATTATCAAGTATGAGTTAATTACATGAGCATGAAGGCAGTCACTACATTCATAGCTTCACTCTTTTGCAGAAGAAATAGATTTTTTCTTCTTTCATAAAAGAGATGTTGTATAAATCCAGCCTGTTGTGTGTTTAGCCCAGAGTGAAAATAAAGCAGAGTGAAAGAGGTGTGAAAGCCAGCTAGCCTGAGGCAATGTTCTGCCCTGGGCACACCAGATACCCAGATGTGATGAGCTTGTTATCTGCGTTATTTACTGGCAGGCTCTGCTGCCCCACTGGGGCTTTCATCATCTCTCTAAGGCTATGTGCATTTTCATGATTGTGTATAATTTTAAGGCCAAGGTAATGCCTGTCCTTATCTCGACATTTGTCCCATACCACAATTTTATTTTTTTCAACGAATCTGGAGCCTCTCTCTCTCTCTGTCTCTCTCTCTCCTCTCTCTCTGTCTCTCCCTCTCTCTCTCTCTCTCTCGCTCAGGAAACACATTCAGTAGTTTGTCGGGTTTGCAGTTTGAGTGGAGGATAGCAAAGGATTCAGACACAGCTGAGGTCATACGGTAAGAGGGATGGATAGGATGAGCTAGACCTGGACTAGAGAGAAAGGGAGGGGAACATTCTCAATAAGCAATCTGATGGATCTCCCTGTAACAACACATTATGTAATAACACCGCATTATGTAATAACACCGCATTATGTAATAACTCGACAAAATGTAATAAATTTTCACTTCATTATGTAATAACACCCGCATTTTGCAATAATCTGCCGCATTTTGTAATACACAGCCTGAACACAATATGTAATAAATTTCCCCGCATTTTGTAATAAATTATTACATATTGCGGTGGTTATTTGTCATACACAGTGGCAATTCAGGTGCTTTACAAAGATTAAAAGATTTATAAGAACAATGAATAAATAAATAGTGGTGTAGATAAAAACAAGATTTAAAATAAGTTTTAACATTTTTTAAAGAACTCAAATAACTCAACTTAACTAAAAGCATCCGTGAACAGTGTGGTTTTGAGTCCTGATTAATCAATCAATCAATCAAGTTTTTATTTGTCACGTGTAATCATTCAGGTACAATCACAGTGAAATGTAATCCCGTCAGTTCTGATTTACATACATTTTAATAAATAATGCACTGTATTATAAAATTTTAATCATAAAAAAAGTGCAACTCCCGCATTTTGTAATAACCACCGCAATATGTAATAATTTATTACAAAATGCGGGGAAATTTATTACATATTGCGTTCAGGCTGCGTATTACAAAATGCGGCAGATTATTACAAAATGCGAGTTTTATTACATAATGAAGTGAAAATTTATTACATTTTGTCGAGTTATTACATAATGCGGTGTTATTACGTAATGCGTTGTTACACTCCCCCTATTACCTGCCTTTACATAAAAGCACTCTGTAACTTTATGTTCATCGTAACTTTATTCATTCATCACCACATGGCCCTGGCCTGTAGATTTGTGCGTTTCTCAGAGACGGGGTATTCCCCCCCACGTCACATCCTGGCCCTGGAGGAAGCAGGCCAGAGGGGGGACAGGGTGCTGCTGGAGGGGCTGAGCAGCGGAGTGGCCTGTGTCAGGGTCTGGCCCTCAGACCCTGAGTACAAGGTACGGACCGATGGAGCAGTTTACCCGCACTCAACGCTGCTGTCAGATGTGAAAACCTCTTATCTTCAAAACAGTACACTTTTAATGAATTATTCTTCAATTAAAGTCCATGGTTGAAATTCATATAATGTGTTTTAATGGGATTCAAGGGTTCTGGGATCATGAATCTTATTCAACACACTGAGGACCATGTGCAGTTTCAATTAAAGGATAAGGCTGGTGTTTTTTAATGCACTGCTTACCGTCAACAAATCCTATGAAAATAACAAAATCAGCAATGATTTTGTTTTGCCAACAAGTCTCGTCCATGTAGCCGATGTCCAATAAAGCCATGTCCCAGCAGCCATAGAATTCCATTGTATTAAAAAATGATTAAAAACACGTCAAAGAGCCATGCCGTTGCTCTGGGCAGCATATTTCATCATCACGATGCACCGGGCCAGCCGACTTTTCCTCAAACAACTTAATAAGCTGGATGTAAACACTTTGCGATCTCAGGAAAGTAGTTCTGTAGCACTGAAAATAGTCCCCGGCGTAATGAAGAATTTGTTCCCATTTGAATTTGATTTGGTAATAACAACAATAGCTTGACTTTTCGTGGTAACAGTTAGCGATTTTTAAAATTGAAACTATGTCTTTGTGAGCTGTATTTCAAGGTTTTTAGCTTACAATTGGAGCCAGTGACTTCCGGGTTGACGGATAAAAACGGTACGTGGGAAGTCAAAAATTAATGGGAGAAGAGCAAACGCATTGTTGATTTTGTTATTTTCATAGGATTTGTTGACGGTAAGCAATGCATTAAAAAAACACCAGCTTTATCCTTTAAGCAAGAAAAGGAAAACCCTTTGTAGGACAAGGTTTTCACACTATTTCAACAGTGATAATTGGATAGGCTTCATTTGCAACTCCTACTATTCTGTGAATGTGTGTGTGCAATATTACCGTGTTTTCACGAGCTACTGAGTTGTGTGTGTTTGTTATGTCTGTCTCTCTGATCCCTAGTGGGTGAAACCAGCGACTGTCAGCCTGTTTGTGACTGACAGGCTCTACCTTAGCCCCTCCCAGAATATCTACCTGCTGCTAGGCTCCACCCTCCCCTTCCGTGTCTGGAAGAGCGTGCACCACAAAAACATAGGTGAGATACAGCAGGCCTACGCAGCAGTTTCTCCTATAGTGGTGGTATATCAAAGGTCTTTGTAAGCCCTCGGCATCATAATGGGGCAAACTTTCTTCATCCTATACTTATTATGAAATGTGTCCTCTTCTCTTCTCTTCTCTTCTCTCCTCTTCTCTTCTCTTCTCTTCTCTTCTCTTCTCTTCTCTTCTCTTCTCTTCTCTTCTCTTCTCTTCTCTTCTCTTCTCTTCTCTCCTCTCCTCTCCTCTCCTCTCCTCTTCTCTCTCTCTCCAGATGTGACTCTTGGTGTGAGGGGTTACCAGTTGTCCCTAGAGCAAGGCTCAGACAATGGTGGTGATGTCATCACTTTGGACCAGGACACAGCCACTGTGACTGCTGTCCGGATGGGACACGCTATGCTAACCCTCTCACATCCCGGTATCCTTATGATCTCTCATTAAAACACTCATCCTTGTCTTGTACTTGTGCAGGCATTCTCTTGACTTACGTTCCTTAACCCCCAACCTTAACCCATGAGTGCCTAACCTTTACCCCAACCGTATTAAACTGACTCTAATTCTAACAATAACCCTAATCCTGACCCTTAACACTAAAATTAACCTCACAAGAGACCTCTTTTGTGGATTTTCTATGCTCCTGAGGATATTTCGACCGTACAATATATAAAAAAAAACAACCATATATTACATACATGCACACACACAAGTTTCCTGAGGTTTTCCTGAACACACCTCTCTCTGCAGGCCTAGTCCACTCAGCTGAACCCCATGTGCCCCGCTGCTCAGTCTATGTGGTGGACCCCAGCTACCTCAGTAAGCATGGAACAGGGACCTGACACCACATTCCTGTACACACTGTAATGGAGAGGATGACTAATGTGTGAGTGTGTGTGTGTGTGTGTGTGTGTGTGTGTGTGTATGTGTGTGTGTCCAGCCCTGTCGGTGGAGGAGGAGGCAAACAGATGGGTGCTGGAGGTCGGACGCCATTACCACCTCAGTGTGCATGTCCATGATCAGGAGGGACATGTGGTACACCTGTCAAACGTAATGTCGTCATAACAACTGGCCTAAATGTCACCAGCTGCTGTCACCGGGAGACTGTTTCCATGACAACCGCATCTCTTATCTGTAACCTCTCACTCCGCCTCTTTCTCTCTTGCAGAATTTGGTGTTGACAGTGGAGATGAGTGACTCGCTGTTTTCTGTGCTGAAATCTTCCACTAACAACACCTATTACGTGGTGGAGACATGTGGCACTGGACACACTGTTATAAAAGCCTCACTCTTCAGCATAGTCACAGAGGTGTAGCATGCATACATGCACGTGCACACACACACGCACACACACACACACACACACTATGCTTACTCTCGTTCCCTTTTCAGGACAGTCAAGTCCTTCCACTGACCCCACCAATCATAGTTTACCAGGAAGTAGAGATCTATGAACCCCTCATTCTGATGCCGTCTGTCCTGGTGTTTCCCTGGCAACCAGAGGGACAGCCCTACCAGCACCACATGCAGGTGTGTGTGTGTGCATGTGAGTGTGTGTGTGTTTGTATAATCAGAGGGATTAGAAGCAGCACTGAATTTAGCAAGATTGTGTTTGCTGTGTGCTTATGTGTGTGTGTGTGTGTGTGTGTGTGTGTGTGTGTGCCTATGTGACTGAACAGGTAGAAGGGGGGAGCGGCGCTGTGAGCTGGTCAGAGAGTGACAGTTATGTTGCCGTGGTGACGGTGAAAGGAGATGTGATAGCAGGAAAGAAGCCGGGCCGGGCTGAGATCCAGGCAGCAGACACACTTAACCCTCGACACACAGCCACAGGACAGGTGAGCACACACACACACACACACACACACACTGACACAGGCAGAAACGAATGGCAGGGTCATTTTCCCTCTTTCACACTGTTATCTATCTCTTTCGTCTTAGTCCCCCTTCCTCCCTCTCTCATTATCTCATTATCCCTCCCTCTCATCTCCGTCCAGGTGTATGTTTTGAGGCCGGCTCGTGTGGAGCTCCTGCCCCAGAGAGGAGACTGCAGAGTGGGGGAGACCATCATGCTGCCCATGGCTGTGTGGGGGGAGAGAGAGGAACCAGACCAGGCTTCTCCTACAGACACCCAGTTCCAGGGGCCCTCCACTCCTCCTCCCCACACCCAGGGTCAGGCCTCTTCCCTGGGCACCGCCTCTCATAGCTCTCCCTTGCTGAACAACCTGCTGGAGGTCACGGACTGCTCCTTGATGAAGTTCCATGTTACCACAAAGCCTCCAGGCATCTTCACCCCAGTCCAAGGTGCTGCAATCTCCTCATAATCACATAGTAAACCCAGTTGAAACCTGATATTTAAATGATGAAAAGTACAAAGTGAGGAAAGGTTTAGGAGACAATATCTCACCCCTATGCAGACCATGCTGAAGCCTAATTACATTTCAGCATCAGCTGTACTATATTTTGGGTTGATGTGAGTTTACATTTATGGAGAAGGAAAGAGAGAGCATGAGCTGAATTCAGCATCCAGAGATGATGATACCACCGTAGTCTACTCACTCTGGGATGAGTCAGAGTCTGCCCAGTGTCTCCATTGTGACACTCCACTAGCCACAACACTTTTCGGTTCCTCAGCAATTCAGCATCTTACATTAGTGATGTGCGTGGTCTTCACCTCCGCCCGGCTTGGCTTTTTGGACTCCAAGTTTGCTGCGAAAGCAAAAATCTTCACCTTCACCGTCCCCCACTAATGGAGCTCTAACACCCCACTTCCTAGATACCAACAACCATACTTTAATTTTATGAACATTCACGCCTGCCCACAAAGTCACATAAGCATGCATTCATTAACAGGCTTAAGAGTTTATGGCAATATGTTTTTGGCCTTTTCTGTAGGAGGGAATCAATTAACTTGCCTCGTCCTCTCATCAATCAAGTCCATTAGAGACTTGATTGGATTAATGGGATCACATACACACTAACATACATGCACCCACACACACTGACCGAACACACAGAAGTAATTTGAAAGTTCCATTAGCAATACTAGATAAAACGATCAATACACCACACCAACTGTGATTTTCTATCAGTGTGTGTGTATGTGTGTGTAGGTATAATTGATGAGATTGCATGCTCTTAAATGTGTAGCTGATCCATTCAAGCTTTAGTTAAGTGTGCACTCTCGCAACTTCCTGTCCATTATAATCTAACGTGGCCAGAAGGTACAGCAGCCCTTTTAAACATGAATTTATACAGTAATGTGAATTTATACATAAAGTTTCAGCCAGGCAATGTGATCCTCAACTGCGCTGATAATTCACATACTGTATATTGGGTTCGCAGCTATATTGGGTGCTATGCTAACTCTTGTGGGAACCAGGGCTAGCTGAATTTTCTTGTTTTATCCTGTTTTTTATTCATATATGAGAACACTACTTTGAAAATATAGTTTTCATACAGTGCACATTACCACTGCTTTGGTAACCATGGTGTGTGTTTGTGTGTATAGACCCTGTTGGTCGTGGTCCTGGTTACTGTGCAGGTCTACAGATGGAGGCAGTGGGTCCAGGACATACCCTCGTCACCATTACCATAGAAGCGGACCGGTACAACCTTAGCTCCATGGCAACGCTGGCCGCCCACACTCCCCTCAGGGTGCGTACAGGGGACGTGTGTGTGTGTGTATGTGTATGTGAAAGAGAGAGAGTAAGAGAGCAGAGGTTGTTCATTGACCTATTTTTCAGGCCGTTCAGTTGAAGCGGTATGAAAGGAGAGACTATGGAGTTTTTAATGATGCCACAGGAGAGTTGTGCTCTGCTCCCTCCCCTGACAGGACTTCTCTACAGTTACCACTTCCACTGACATATATTGGCTACCTGAGACTGTTCTACATATTACACACACACACAGCCAGGGCCTTGTATATGCTTGCAATTTTAATACCCAATTTAATACCCAATTCACTCTCTTTTTCTCTCCATCTCTGTCTCTCTCTGTGTGTGTCTCTCTCTCAGGCCTCGGTGTCCGAGGTGGTGCTCTCTGTCAAAGCTTCACGCCTCATTGTCTTTGAGGCAGGCCCCAAGCCCTGGCCCCTGGCCCCTGGCCGTTTCTATAGCAACATCATCATAGATAGGGAGGATGAAAGGGAAGGGCTAGAGGTGGAGGCAGTCGGCCAATCAGAGCCCAGGAAAGGCCAGCAGCATGCCTACAGGGTTACCTGCCTGGCCCTGGTCGAGCAGGTGGGACTCTGGTATCTGGGTCAAGTCGAACAAGACATTTTTAGCATCATAGTGCTATAGCGCTGTCATCTCTTGAAGCTTGTGCTGTGGGCGTATTGTAGTAGCATCTTTGTGCGTGTGTGTCTGTCTGTCCAGTGGCTGGTGTTCATCAGTGGTAATACTCCAGGCCCGCTGAACCAGCAGCCGTCGAAGGAGGAGAGCAGGGTGAAAGTGGCCTGCAGCTCCCCTGCCGCTTTGTCTCTCTCCCTCCTTTCCCTCTCCTCCTCCTCCCCCTCCTCCCCCTCCTCCTCCATCCAGCCCACACCCTGCCCTCAGGCCCAGTACCCCACAAGCATGGTGAGTTTCTTCATTCGGTTTAATTTCCTTTGCTCTTTTCTATCTTTCCTCCCTGCTGCTAGTGTTATACCTTCCTCTGCTTATCACACTTATGCACTCATAGACAGACACCAAGGCACGCACACCACACAGACACACACACACACACACACACACACACACACACACACACAGAGGATTAAATTATAATTTAATTTCATATTCATTTGAACTCTGTGCTTGGACATGCCCCCCTGCCTCCCTACCTCCTTCCATCTCTCTCTGGTTACTCTCCTTAAAAATCCCAATACAAAAGTCCCGATACAGACACAGACACAGCGGTTCCCATGGCAACCGCTATGTCTGTGTCTGTATCAGAGGGGAGTTTCCAGACACAGCGAAAAAGTAGAAAGGATGCAGAGCAAGGGAAAACACGGAAAACACACACACATACAGACACGCATGTATACACATGCATTTGTGAACCTGTTAATTAGTAATCAGCATCTCCTTCACACAGACTGTTTATTTTTAATGAGAAGAGAGAATGCTGTTGATTGGGTGATTCCAACAGGAATAGGCTTGAGTCAGATGCAAATTGGATATTCAAGCCAATTTGAATTTGTGGAATTTAATGTTAATGAAAATATTCTCTATGTGAATCCCTAAAGATGTAGGATTTCCATGAAGAATATCACAGCTACGTGAGTTATGAAAGCAACCACCATGAAAGTTGCTTTCTATGGGCATATTGTATTATTTATTATTATTATTTTTCCCTTTGATTTTCTGCCAGTAAATCAAAAAACATTTCAAAGATTTCAAGCGCAAAGCATAACGCACTGGAGTGTCATTAATGGTAACACTGATAGTTGTGGGTTTTGCAATAATTGGAATGTATCATCACAATTGATTTGGTAGTGATATATTGATCAACAAATTCTACATTCATACATACATTTTATTCATTGCATCATGTCACTTATTTCATAATATGACAACGAACAAAATGACAATTTCAGGATTTCTGTGCCAGATGAATATTAATTTATGTATATTGTATAAATCTTAAGATAAACAAACAGTGAGGGTCCTATTGCCTATCGCATAGGCATTCAATCTGTAACTTCCAACTGTATGTCATTTTCATATTTTTGCATGCATTGTGTCTGTGTACACCCTGCACTTTTCAAATTATTGCTCAAATATGTCTACCAGCTTTTCGTGTAAACTGCCAGTTGAAATACAGTGTTCTCATGCATGTGTATACTTAATCAAACACAAATTTCTGACTGCAGTACTTTCCTGTTAGGTAGGGGAGATAATCCAGTTGCTGTGTGTAAACATACTCCGTATCACGTTGGCTAACCAAACCAACCGAGTGGCATCTGGCCTGTGATCATGTATTTACATTTTCTGAGCTAAATAAACCATTGTCAACACTCCTAACACATTATCTCTCCTCTCCATTAGGAGTTAGGCTCCAATTAGCCAACACAGAGCAGCATGGTCAAACACTCTGAGTGGTCAGAACAGCCTGTATTTACACCTCTTTTTGCCACTCTCTCTTTCTCCCTCCCTCTCTCTTCCCCTCTCTCTCATTCCACTCAATGCTTTGCCTAATGATCTGAACAGATTTTGGCAAAGTAGCTTGGTATTTCATGAAGCCCCAAAAGAATTAGAGAAGTAGAGTAGAGAGTAGAGAAACCATGTATCCCTACTTCCACCCTCATCTCATCACCTTGCTGTCTCTCCTCTCTCCTCCTCCCTGCCAGTTGCCAGTGTCATACAGTAGGGGTGCAGAGTTGCAGTTGGCAGTGTTTGACCAGCAGGGGGTGCAGTTTGACAACTTCAGTTCCTGTTTGGTGCGCTGGGACTCCTCCAACTCCACACTGCTGTCCCTGCCTGTTCCTTCACACATGGTGCTGGCAGACACACTCACAGCAAGCGGACTATTCAAGCTATATGGTCAGAATAATATATGCAAGGAATTTTCATAGACTCAAGAATGATTAATTCTAAACTGTGACAGGCTGACATGGTTGATTGTTTTTGCCAGGTCGCCAGGTGTTCCATGCCCATGGCCATACAGGAATAGCATCCATCACAGTGACCCTCACTCCTGCAGAGGTGTGTGTGTGTGTGTGTGTGTGTGTGTGTCGGGGGGGGGGGGGGTATGTGTGCATGCATATGAGTGTATGTACAGTATGTGCGTACGTGTGCATGTGCATACACGTGCTTGCGATAGCGTTTGCACACATGCAAGTGTGTCTGTGTGTGTCTGTGTGCATGTGTTTATGCATTTTCAGTATCAACTTTGTGACTGCAGGACTGGTGGAGCCCAGTGACCGCCTCCATGCAACTGAGACTGGTGGAGGACATGCAGTGGAGCAGACGCAGCCTGACCCTCTACAACCACCCTGATGTCACCGTGAGTGACACACGCTCACACCCATGTCTTATCATACTTTACCTGGACATTGAAGATGTATAACCTCTCTAACCGATAACCTTTCTTTCCCTGTCTGTCTTGCCTTCATTCCCTCTCTCTCTATGCAGGAGAGTTTGACTGTAGTCCATGGCTCAGGACACTTCCTAGTGCACCTGCAGGACAAAGAGCTAGCTAACATCACATACATGGAGGACAGCAATGTCATAAAGGTTGGGTAAACACAGGAATAAGGAAAAGAAACCATGCACAAAGGGGGGTTGCCTAGTAGTTAGAGAGGGTTCAATCCCCCTTGTCAAAAATGAGGGAAAGCTAAAGACAAATGTTCCCAGGTACACAGCCAATTTTTAAATCACCTGTTGGTAAGATTTGTGTGTGTATGCATGTTTGTGTGGTGTCTCACAGGTGTCTCCACTGAGGCCTGGCGTGTCCTTTCTCCTGGCCCATGACCTGTGTGTGGCCTCCACTCAACCTGCAGTGACCTCCCTCTCTGTATCCGACATCTCTGGTTTCCAGATTGACTTTGTGGACATTGTAAGTTTTAAGACTGATTCAGTGGGCTGCTAGAACTCGTAGAATTGAGAGTTTGAATGTGATTGAAATATTATTCTCAGATTAAGAGAGGGAGATTGGGTAGAACTCTTCTGTTTTTGCTGTTTTCTCACTAGAAACGTTTTTTCTTGTTGAGTTGAAAGTTTTGACATGGCTCAGAAAAGGCTATTGTATGAAATATGTCAGGTGGAGGTAGGACACAGCACTTTGGTCAGAGTGCGGGTTCTGAACTCTAATAGGGAGCCCTTCAATCAGGCTTACCTCCCTCTCATGCACCTGAAGCTCATCCCCTCCTCAGAAATCGTCACTGTTGAGTGAGTACCTATGTGTTTGTTTGAGTCTTACGTAGCGAGAGATTTGTTGAAATTTAACAAGGGAGGTGGTTGGCAAGTAAATGGTTGTTTTCTGTTCCATTTTGTCAGAAAATATGTAATTGACATGGGGGATGCATCTTCTTTTATTAACCTTTAAATAACCAAGGAAGGGTTGTCTGAGCACGCTTATTTTCAGCAACATAAAGTCGTTGAGGGAGGGGAGACTGTCAATCATTCATTCATTCATTTCTCTTAACAATAGAGAATGCCAGTCTCCATCATCCTCTCTTGAGTGTATGATTCACTAATGTGAGCTTAGAAGTTGAGATCTTTAGTAGATGTCTTCATCTTAAAGAGTTCTTGAGTTGAGTGGTAATGTACTTATGCATAATATAATAGGCACTGTATATAATAGACACTGGATGTATTTCCAGGCCAGCTGGACCTCTGGACAGAGTGTCTTTAGGTTACCGTGTGTTGAGCCATGCAGTAGGAATGGTGAGCCTCCATCTGTCTGTAGTGGACAGCAGAGGGAGCGTCCACACCTCCTCTCATAAACAGCTGCAGGTCTACCCCATGTTCACCCTGCAGCCCCGCAGCCTGGCATTGGCCCTGGGCAGTATACAGCAGGTAGTGGTGCTGAAAAAATAATCTATGCTTTTGATATTTTTGCTCATTACAATCTAGACAGACAATCCAGCTCATAGGTTTATCATTGCTTTGTCACCCCCAGGTGAAATGGGAGGGGGGCCCTCACCCCCAGTCCAGCGTGGGCTTCTCAGTGAGTGACCCCCGCATCGCCACGGTAACCGACACAGGATTGGTGCGAGGCATAGCAGAGGGGGTGGTCAAACTCAGAGGGGCGTTACAGACTGTTATTGAGGACACTGGAGCCCTGCTCACCTTCGCACAGGTACTCGATACACACACAAACACACACATCCACCTTTCAGTTTTCAGTCTGTCTGCCTAAGATCATTAACTTTACCAGCACGATAACAAAACGCATCTTTGACCAGTCAGATTGCTTTGCTGAAACTCTTTGTTGTACATTCATTCATTTTTTATTCAATTAACAGAAAAAACATTGGGCATGAGGAGGTTGTGATATCCAAATGATTAAGAAATAATTGAGAATGCTCTATAACACGAAAGTGAATTACAGTTTCAACAACTTGATCTGAAAGTGAATTGACCCCAGCCCATTCATAATTCAAAATTCATTCATCCATCTGTTCACTAATCTCTCTCTCTGTGTTGTCAGGATGAGGTGGATGTGGAGGTCTTCAACTTGACTGCCATTCGGATCCAGGCTCCTCTGGTTCGACTGTCTGTTGGCACTGAGGTAGGAAATAGTCACACAGTCTCTATCTCCATCAAAAAACTCACTTTACAAATCACTTTACTTCTCTTCTTAGCTTTCATTTATTTCTTTTCCTAGCACTCCTCTCTTACAGTGTATTTCTAAGGTCAGAAAAATGGTCAGGGTACTATTGCGCTTAGTATTAGTTGTTTGTAATGTCGCTGATCTTGGAATTGAAGCTTGCTCTACTGTTGCACTAGTCACTATGGATAAGAGTGTCAGCTAAATGCCTTAAATGTAAATGTAATGTAATGTAAATGCTATGTTCTCTGGCCTGTGTGCAGATGCCGGTGCATGTGATGGGCAGCGACAGCAGTCAGAACCCTCTGGCTCTGGGCAGCGTGGAGTCCGGCCTCCTCTTCCACTGGAGTCTGGGCAAACTGGGTGTACTGGACATCCAGCCCAGACACACACAGGTACCACGCATCAGCAACCACGTATCCTTCAACAGCACTTGGAGTTATTGCAGTGGCATTGTATTTAATGTATATATTTGATTTGACTATGTTGTGAATGTGTGTGTTGCAGGCTGGGGTGACGGTGTCTCCCGCTCACAGCTTCTCAGTGCTTGTGAGGGCCTGGGCGGCGGGCAGGACCAGTCTGAGAGTGACAGTTCAGCTTGCCAATCACACGGCAGAGAGCCCCCAGCAGCTTTCTGATGAGATACAGATAGTGGTAAACGCACACAGTTTGGCATTTTACTGGATCCCAAGATGACATCAACCCCCTCATTTGAAATACATACATACCTTGTCTTACATTGTTTTTGGGTGAAGTAGCTTGGTATTTCATGGAGCCCTAAAAGAATTGCACTTGAAAACCATGTATCCTTACATCTACCTGCATTTCATCTCAAACGCTCTGTACATTTTTTTACCTTTATTTCCACTTGATTCTCCTGAGCTTGCTCATCGCTAAAATTATGTCCAACAGAATGAGGTGAAAAGTCTCGATACACAAGACAGACCGCATCCTAATACTCTGTAGTCATAACATCTGGGAATTTGCTGTTCCTCACAACAAGTGACACCTTGCCTGTCTGTCTTCATCAGGTGTTCCAGGAGATGCAGCTGACGGTGGGGACCTCTAGATCCATCCTCATGTCACCCTACTCTCACTATGCCTTACAGAGCAACAAGTCAGTGTCTTTCTCATGTGTGCATATATGTGCATGCATGGATATGTGTTTATATATATATACAGCACATATACAGTATATGTGTGTGTGCATGTGTTTGTGTATATACATGTGCCTTTGTATACGGCTTGTGGGCTCCAGAGTGGGCGTAGTGAGTAGGGGGATGTTCCACGTGTCCCTTAGCAAGACACTGAATCACTACCAGCTCCAGGGGTGCTGCTCTGTAGCCGACCCTGACCTCTGACCTCTCTGTGGAGGAAGGGCGGTTAAGTGAAAAGAATGTTTCCCTAAAGGGCATCAAAGAAGTATCACAACGCAAATTCCATTTTACTGGGGAATCAAGGGTTAGTTTGTCATAACTATTTTGTTGTCTTCTGCTCCAGAGACACCATCTGCCCTGTGCGCTACGCTCTGTGTCAGTGTGTGAAAGGACACGGGCTCGTCACCGTGGACTCCCAGGGGGTCCTGAGGACTGGCCCAGACACCGGCTCTGCTCTTCTGGAGGTCGTTGCCATGGAGACATGTGGGGTTAGCCAGACCCTGCTCATCAGTGTCCGGGTCAGCTGAGTGTGCACTGGTTACTAATGACCTATAATGGCTCTGTCCTTGGCAAAGGGCAATCTCAAAATAACAAAATGCTGTGTATATGTGTGTGTGTGGGTGTGTGTGTGCTGTAGGTCTCTCTGGTGTGGTTTGTGCGTCTGTTCAGTGTGTCATCCCTGTACAGCGTAGGGGGGCGAAGTCAGCCTGCCTTCCCCCTGGGCTGGACCATCAAAGTCAGGGCTCTGTTCTACGACAACCTGGGGCAACAGTTCCACGCCCACAACACACACACTCACATCCTCACCAACAGGTACACTCTACCCCCCCACCCCCTCCTACTCTCTTTCTCTCACTGCCTCTCTCACTCTCACATTGTCTTCCTAATTATTTCTCACTCTTTCTCCCTAGCTCTCTCTCTTTCTCTCTGTCTCCCTACACAAACAACACAAATTTCATTTTACACTTTCATTCAAATTCTTTTCATTCACTTCACCAGATTTCAAAACTGGGATGAGAATGCAAGACTGTACAGATCAATACAGTCAAGACTTTTCCGGCCAAGTCTCAGAATGAGTTTTCTTATCGTGCCTATTGATCCTCCTCCCTCCCTCCCTCCCTCTCTCTCTCTCTCTCTCCCTCTCTCTCCCTCTAAGAGATGACCGGGTGCAGGTAACTCCAGATTCTGACAGCCAGTCTTTTGTGGTCCAGACGGTGTCTGCAGGGCTGACAGTTTTAGGGGTGCAGGGTGACCCTACCAACCCCTACGTCAGTGACTACATCCCCCTCCCTGTCCTCCCTGCTATCTCTGCCCCTCTGCAGTCACTGAAACCAGGGGATTTACTTTGCTTCAGTACTCCACTCACAGGGGAGCACGGTGAGACACACCACACACACACACACACACACACACACACACACACACACGCATATAAATACCAACACATTGCCAATCTCTCTCCTCTCCCCTTTGTTGTTTTCTCCCTTTATCTCATTTCCACCCCCACCCTTTCTGTTTCTCTCTCTCACTCTCTCTCCCTATCTCTCTCTCTCTCTCTCTCTCTCTCTCTCTCTCTCTCTCTCTCAGGCCAGCGAGGTCAGTGGGCTGTGTCATCAGACCAGGTGCTTCAGATAGACCTGGTAACAGGGGCTGCCCTTGCAAAGCAACCTGGGACGGTGGTGGTCTACTACAGACTAGAGGAAGGACAGCAAGCCCTTAGAGAGGTATGGAAGATTTACAGATGGATGGATGGATGGATGACATTCATGGTCTCGACAGTGTGTATCTGTGAGACTACATCTTCTGTGTCCAGGTTAAAGTGGAATCCCCTGACATACCGTCACTGACACCCCCGGAGAATGGCTTCCTGACCAGCTGGCCTAACGCCTCACACTACTCTGTTCCCGTCGAGCTCCACACCAACCTAAAAAACACAGGTCGGTGCGTCTGTCTGTCTGTGGCAAAAACACACTTTCAGCAAACACACACACATAGCCACAGAAGGTGAATATCATACAAACAGGTCCTCTGGGCCATTACTTCAGCTTTTGTGTTTTTTCTAAGCATCGGGCAAAATTGCTCTCCTAGCTCTCTCTCCCTCTCTGTTTTTCTCTTTGTCTCCTTCTCTTTATACCAATCCTCTTACTGTCCAAAATAAAATCTGCCATTTGATTGCTGCTTTTATCCCACGCCCATTATAGTACCATGAGTGCATAGATTTTTGGATACATTTCAGAAAATCAAACCACTAACCCCAGCATTGTTACTGCCATGCTTTACTCCTCCTCCACCTCCATATGAATCTCCTGTCTTCCTGTCACCCTTTATGTCTCTCTCAGCCTCATGCACCTTATCACAGAGGAAGGCTATAGAGAGGAAACTGCACCCTGAGGCAGGGCTGCAGTGTGTGCTGCACTTCAGCGCCCCCTACCTGCAGCTCAACATTCTTCAGGCTGTGTTTGAAGCCTCACCACACTACGACCACGACACCGGTAACACACACGCACACACACACATACTCCCATCTCAATACACTTGGCTCAGTCGGGTCTCACTGAATGAACAAAGTGCACTCTCTCTCTCTTTCACTCCCTGCAGGTGTGTACAGCTGTCGCGTGTCCGTCCGGCCCCAGGATGAGTCTGTTGTCCAGCTGCTCTCCACCCTCCCTCTCGCCATCTCTCTCTCATCCTTTTTGCAGGGCCAGTCTCCTCTCTCTCTCCTCCCGCTGTCGTCTCTGTCGCCGCCGCTCTCCGGTCGCCCGGTGAAGCTGCCCTACCTGCCGGCGTTCCACTGCCCCGTGTCGGCCCTGTCCCTGACTGGCCCGCAGCCCAGGGCCGAGCTCACTGTGATGGGCACCAAGGACATGCTTTCATCCCTCAAGGTGGGTCACGCACACACGTGTACACACACACACACACACACACACACACACACACACACAAAAACACATACACACACGTTTGTTAACACAGACTTTGAAAACTCTTTAATGAGGTGTACATGTTGCTTTGAGTCAATTCAAAGTCTTAGCAAGTACTGAAAGTCACAATTACACCACATTTTGAGAGCATCTTGCTTCCTTAATGTGATGTATTTCCTGTTGAAACAGGATGTTGGGGTGGGACATAAGACAGGGACAAATCATTCAAAAGTGTAAACCAATGGGATATCAGTTAGGGAGAGAAAGGTAGTTTGATGGAAAGGGCAGAGGTGCGTGATTGTTAAAAAATCTGTGATGGTTTTATTGGTTGGAATTTTTATGAATGCCTGCTGGTACAAAGATTTTCTGTTTTTCATGTAGTAAAAGTAATGAGATTTTGATATAAAAATACAAGAAAATAGATTTTTGTCATTTTTGTGGCATGAATATGTTAAATATGTGTAGAGTATGATAGAATTAGCTAAAGATGCAAAAGTTGTTTTTCATTTCAATGTGACTTTAAAGCATGTTCTGTGACCTACTATGATATACTGTATGTATGTGCATCTACAGCTCTTGCATGAATAAGCTCAGTGTGTGGGCAATACTGTTGGTTGGGATGCCTGCTTCTATATGCAGCCAGTCACTGTAGTCTGCAGAGACTCCTTTTTTAGAAGTCAAAATTGGCTAAAAAAAACCCAAAACACTTAATAACTGTGCACATGTAGATATGAGAACTGGTTCACAGCTGTGTTCCAGGGACACCATCTGCCCTGTGCGCTACACTCTGCTGTCTGTCTGACCACCATGTTTCCCGTTGGGTTCAGTTCCACAGCGACAGCCTGGAAGTGGTGCTGTCTGAGCCCAGATACTCAGAAGAGAGCTCCTCACTGGTGCTGTCTGTCTCCGCCTCACAGGACAGCGCTCAGGCTCTGTCCCGCCCCACCAATATCATTCTACTCAGCAATCTCACCCAGCAGACGCACATCGTCACAGTGACCATACTGACAGGCAGCCAAATGTCCACAGGTCAGACTCGGAGGTTCACACACAACTGTAATTATCTGCCTGTGCCAGGCAGCAAAAACATCAGCCAGTCTTTGTTGTGTGTGTCCAGGAGAGATGGGTCTGGTTCGTGTAGACGAAGGGCCTCTTCTTCAGCTCCTGGACTTCCAGCTCATCCTGATGTTTGCTGTATTTGTAGTTTTGGCCATCACTGCTACCTTAGTCATAGGTATGTACACTTGCCTTTACTGATAGCTACATGTACAGTATATTCTACAGCTAAAGGGATTGATAGCTGTGCTGTAATTACCACTGGCTCCCAGCTTCTCATTCATTAGAATAAATGACCTGTGTGGGGATATTGGGTCATTGGTCAACATAAACAATATGGCAGTTATGTAGAATGTATGAATGAAAAGTGAAGGGAAAATTAGGGTGTGTAAAATAGCAGTGGTAGAACTTACTGACAAAGAATGAATGAATGTAGAATATGTACGACATGAAAATACACATTCTGTATTAGTCATTCAATAACCAGAAATGAGGACATCAGAATCACATTTTCATTTACAATGATTTTATTTGCAAGCCTTGTCCAATATACAAGCAAGACACAAGGAAAACGTCACCATAGCAACTATCAAGTTGTGTTGTCATGGGAATGCTCCCCCCTGATTTGATTTTTTTCTTTATTTAGTGTACAACTTAATGCTGTCACGTACGCAGCCTGTGCCGATGATCTACAGCCCCACAATCCCAAACAATATCTGTGAGTATAGATCACACACCTTTAACAATAGTCTCTGTTACTCTACCCATCTGTCCTTGCCTCCATCGATATTAAGTGTCCATCTGGTGGACAAGTCCCTTATCTCATTTTCGCCAGAGGGACTTGCAGGCACATGTCAATTCACAAACATCATAAAAGCATTAAAGTGTCAGATTGCTGTGTGCTGTGTTTTACAAGCAGTGGACAGTGGCGGCAGCAGTGTTGGCTTTCCCTTGGTCAACCCCTATTCAGACAGAGAGCGGGCGCTGCGCAGACGCCGCTGGCTCTGGAGCAGGAGCTGACATGACGTCACTCACTGCACACTCTCTACCTCTAATAAAAATGTTTGCCTCACTGTGGCACTCACTTGGCAGATATATATATTTATAGAGTCTGGATTTCTGACCAGAACTAATATGCATCACTCAATATTCAATTTTGCAAAGTGCAGCCATAAACTCTGAGTAGGAGAGGATAGGAAGGCTTCTTGGATGCAATTTGCAATCTCAGCCACAGTGTGCATCGCTTCCTAGAACCTGTCTGGTGTTTTCAAAGAGAATTTACATAAATCTATAGTGCTGCTGAGCATCTGTTGGAGAATATCTGCAAGAGCTCACCTCATACCCTCGCCTTGCTGTAAACAGTTTGTGATTGGTCAATTAATGGTGTACTGCCAAACAAATGCATGGCAAATCAATCTGCACAAAATTCTGTGGAGACAAACACGTCCGTGTGCTTAGAGGACACCACATGCCAGAGTAACTATAGTACATGTCCTCAAATTCCCTGAACTTTACCAACAGATTTTGTGTATCCTTACATCCTGAGGGGTCCTAAGCTGACAAATGTCTGTCAGTAGACGTTAAGAACCTTCAATAGAAAAAGAATAGGAAACTGGATGAAAAACATGCAAGATTCTTTTACCAAAAAAAGAAACTAGGTTTATTAAGAGAGAAAGACAAGTGGGTGAGGGGTGTTGGTAAGGCCTCACTAGAGCGGGGTACTTCTCTCTGCACATACTGTAAATACACTGCTTCCTGTATTACATTACATGATTCTGCTTTTTCCTTCTCCTCCCATTTCCCCTTGCTTCGTCAGTTCCTTGGCAGTGTCACTTGATAAGCATCAAGTTTTGTTCTTTCTCTCCCCCGACGGCGTCCAACCATCTCTGGTCAATCTAGTGCTGTTTCCTCCTGAATGAGCATCCTAGGGGGAAGGACAGAGAGATATTCAATTTGGGAGTAAAGTTAACAAACTCAAGCATGTACAAAATGCATACTACTGAAAACAATTCCATCAGTTCTTGTCAAATCTGCAAAAAAAAGATATTTCTGTAGATACTTTGCACTCTACGTTGATAAACTGGCTGACTAATAAAGATATTATTGATAAGAGGCCACTAAAACTGATGTTGCTATCTGTCTTTACAATGAATTAATTGCTTCCTAACAGGTGCGGTTTTAATGCCAAGGAGGGTTGTGCCCATAGTAACTCAAGACAAACAGTACTGAGGAGCCGTTGGTTTCCACGGCAGCAGAGCACAGAGGACACTGGGTGGGACTGGAACAGCGCCAGTGAAAACAAACTCACCTAACCTGCAACAAATGCACCTGCATACAATAATAATTTTATGATCTACCATCTTCAAAGTAACAGATGAGCTCCTCTCCTCAAAACTAGCACCGACCGACCACATGCGTTGTAGCTGGGACTGACATACTTGCTCCAAGGACACAAAACAAACATGTATATGAATGAAAAAAAATGTAAATGTCATATTTGTCTTTGCGGTTGATCCGGTAGAAATGGATCAGTGAAGATGAATTTCTGACGGAACCACAAGAGTGACTGTATGCCTTAGTTGACACCCCATTCACCAAGGACACAATGAAAGGGCAACACAAAGGCAAATATCAAAGTGTCAGCAACATGCATCAAGCCTACAGAAATGCCAGCCTCTTCAACAAAGTGAGGTGTATTGTATTGGGGCATGTGGGGCTCTTTGTCATGTGGCATTCAACTGAAAATTAATTTGACACCTAAGAAAAGAGTTTACTCCCCGTCCTCATGTTTAATTTATTGCATAATTTATGTAGCATAATAGTGCATAAAGGGAGAACACAACACAAAACACAAGGTAAATGAGTGTCATATTTATCTATTTATATACATGGGTTTATAGGTCTATATATGTGCATGAGTGTATGTGTGGTATGTATAAGTATATATTCATAGTATTTCTGTTACATCACCACACGGCCATCTTGGTAGGAAAACAACAGGTGATTGTAATAAATTAACAGGTGATTATAATCGAATGACAGCCAGCACCATATTGGTAGGAAATTCATGTGACAGTGGGAATACTATGAATAAGAGGAGTGGGTATGTGTCCATGTAGACATGAATATGTGCAACAATTACTGTAGGTGTGTAAACAGAAATATTTTCACTCCAAAATCAGATATCCACTATTTGAAAAAGGAGAAACCTAAGATAATTGTTGATATGAAGGTAAAGGCTATTATAAGATATTATAGAAGTCATTAGCTATCCTGAGTCCTGTTTTAGAGAATGTAATCATCTGTATTTTTGAAATATTGAGGAATAAACAGGTAAGATTATTTTTCCAACATGGATGTATATCTTTTTGCAACAAAACTCTTCCTTTATAACATCTGTACCTTCTGTGAGGCGAGCTTTCCCTCCTGTCGGCTGGCAGAGGACTGTGGAGCAGCCGACACACAGCACGACTGTCTGAGCGTGACTGAACACAGTGGTGATCTTGTAGCATCCTGCAAAACAGCAAAGACACAAACACATGATTGGTTGGGACAGCCATGAAACCACAACACAAGGCAGAACAGCCAGCTGCCAAACTGCCACTTTACAACTGTTACCGCAAATTAATGTACTCTTGATGTTTAAACTGGTGTGTCCTTGCAGCTGATCGTGTAAAAAGAGTGACATGAAACTCAATTCACAGACAACCACAAGTGTCACTGTATGCCTTGTTTGACACCCCAGTCACTAAGGAAGCAATGAAAGGGCAACACATAAAGGCAAATGCACTACTTTATGTTTTTAAGTCATAGGGAGCTTAAAGTTCCCCAAGTAAAGGAATCCACTGGAACTGACCTGGACATTTCACATCCATAAAATAGGAATTGGGACTCTGCACAAGTCGTTTCTTCTTGTGTCTCCTCTTCTCCTCCTCGGGGGTCGGGTGCAACAAATCCTTTGCGAGCTAAGGGAGAGACAAATCACGGACATCAAATAAGCTGAATATCATACAGTCTACATTTACATTTCAGGCTTATCCAGAGCGTCTTACAATGAGTGTGACAGTAGACCGAGCTTCAGTTCCAAGATCAAACATTACAAGCAATAATAAATACTAAGCGAGGCCAAGGTCGGGGCCTTAACGCATTCACAGCATTACTGTCACCATCAAATGATCATGAAAGACAGAAAGGCTAGGAAAAGAAATAGAATACATTACAGAATTTGCTGCGTTGGCAATATGACAATTATTGTCATGCCAGTAAAGCAAATCTGAATTTGAAATAGAATAAATTCTATGGTGAGATGAAGGAATATTTTTAGAGAGCCATCTCTCAATTTTAGAGACATTTTTAGAGAGACGATTCAGTGGGGAGAGGGTGACGTAAGGTGATTAATTTTCAACCTACGAAGAAATGAGGAAACAACCCACCATATATCACTAAGGCCATCGTAGCCAGCTATAAAAAGGACTTGTTGAATATTAAACCACAAAACACGATTCTTGCTGGACAGCATGGTCGGCTTTGTTTTGCACGTGTTACGCCATATTGTGTCACTACGCGGGGAGACTGCACGCGTGGTGTCACTTTAAACAGAACTGCTTTATAACAACATCAAACCGTCTGGACCAGCAGGAACAAAATACAATTTTACGCGACTATTATTATCTCAATCAGAACAGTTTTGAAAGACTGATGGTAAATGTGGAGTGCGTAGTGTACTTACTGGCATGGCTGCGTGTTTGGAGCTCGGCCGGAAAGAAACCACCGGGCCACACGACACACCGGAAACTGTTGGCTGACGGGCAAGACCCGGAAATAAAAGGTATGGAAAGCCATGTGGTCCATGTTGGTGAGGTCAAAAAACAGTGAGGTCAAAACCACCTAACAGCCCTAGTATTGTACAGTTTCTGAAGCTTTCCACACCTACTGATTTCCACCTGTCAGCAGTTAATATAGTCCTCTTCATTCTGCTTTTATTAGCTTAGATTTGCTTCTGTAATGTAGATCCAACCACAACGAAAAAAATCACGATAATATTCTTATAATATTCCTATATGGATTTGTAATGTCTCTATGGTAGGCTAATCAGTAGGTGAATTTGTCGTAGGCTACTTTATGGCATTTCTTAACTCCTATGATATTACACTTAGGTGTGATTTCACTTAGTCGCTGGATGATAGCCTTTTGTAAAAATTTTCCTATGATATTTGTATAGTAGGCTTGCAAAATGTAATATGATTACTATAGTTCTTTTCATAGGGTAAGTGAAATACTAATAAGTATCACGATTAATAATTTACTTAAGTGGACTTTTGAGCTGTTATGATTATTAGTAAGACATTAAGATGATTCTCTAACTATAGTAGTCCTGTAATAAACTTTTGAAGGATAAGCTATAGTCTATCACAGCAAAACTATTAGGCCCTATAGGATATTAAAGTGATATTAAAGGGGATCAAATATCCCATAAATCAGCTACGAAATGCCAACTCATTAACTCATTATTGAGAACCACAGACACACTGTAAGTCCCTAAATGAATATTACAGTAGCGTTATAGTTATTTTTGGTGGGGGCTTGTCTGAGCAAAACGTGCCATCTGCTGTCCGTGCCGGGTGTCTGCAGGCTGAGCCTCGGGTCCTGAGCACTGCCTCCTCACTACGTAGCCTCCAGTGGCTCTGGGCCGACAGCAAGTTTTTGGGGGGGCGAAAAAAAAAAAGAAAAACGTAGCCGCCCCGGTATGTTTTTATGAAATGGATGTAAACTGACTGATGTTGACCCTTGGAGGAAAGCAAGATGAGAAGTGAATAGACTTGGTGATTAGGCCTGACGGCTGATCCGAGACGAGGCACTAAACTTTGGATAAAGTGTATTTCTTTACAGTCCAAACAGGGCAGAGGCGCTGAGGGGGATCGGAATTTACCGGTGACAAGTTTGAAGGGAAAAAGGGGAAAAGAAGATCCACTCGTACATGGAGCAGCAAACTGTTCTTTACAAAGTCTGTTTCATTTTAATGACACGTTGAAGAGAAGTTACAGTCAAGAATAAATCACAACGTCGATGAAAAGGATCTTTCTGAAAGAGACAATCCCAACTTTTTCCCCCCACCAGCTGGCTGTGTTTTAACTTTGAAGAATAGCTCCAACCATGGCGAAAAAGTATGATTTTCTTTTCAAATTGTTACTCATCGGGGACAGCGGAGTGGGCAAAACATGTCTGATCATCCGTTTTGCTGAGGACAACTTCAACTCCACATACATATCAACCATCGGTACGTTGCTACACTATAACGTTTGCCTTATTCCCTTAATTATATTTTACCAAATGGCATCAGCAGCTCACTGTTCGCCTGTCTGAAACTTGGGACAGAGGAGTGTGACATTTATTTTCCCTGAATGCTGACATTTCATTTTTCTTCCTCCATTAGAAGCCTGCCACTCTGAACAAACTAGTTTTCTCACACTCACAGACTCAATGCTTTCATGTCTGAACTAGTCTGTGCTCTCATGTTTCTTTCCTATGAACTTTACACTTTACACTCTGTCTCCTTTTCTTTTCTTTTTTTTCTTTTTTATAATCTGTGTGCCATATCTTCCCTAACTCTCTCCCCCATCTCTCCCTCAGATCTCATTCCTCTCACTTTGCTCTCCGTAGGTCCACCCACCCTCATTCCTATCTCTTTTACCATCTCTCGGTTCCCAGAAGAATGGTTGGCCTTCTGGCATGCACAGCTTGCAGAGAGGACAACCCCCTCCTCTGCCCCTCTCTCTCTCTCTCTCTCTCTCTCTCTCTCAGCTTGTCCATCCAACAGGAAACCCAGACAAAAACAAACCCACAGACAGCGTGTGTAGGCCTGCGTACATCTTTCCTCTATATCTGTTTGTGAGAGGAGAGAGACAGGGACACTGGAGGGGAAACGCACCATGGGGTCAAAATCGCAGTGAAAATCATGATGGATTGGATGTGGTTTCCTCCCCTGTGCTTATTTAGGATTTAATTGGCTTGACCTATATATGCTGCTCTGCTGAGGGTGTGTGTGTGTGTGTGTGTGTGTGTTCATATCTGAGGTATTTAACTCATTGTCTGTCCTCCCCTCCCACCGACCCCCTTTCCTCTGCTCTTTCCCATCCTCCCGTTGTCTCTCAGGCATCGACTTTAAAGTAAAAACCATCGACGTTGATGGAAAGAAAGTGAAACTACAAGTCTGGTAAGCGACAGTTAGTTGGCTTGATGTAAAGGCCTTAATTCATGTTTAGGTGGCAGATAACAATGATCCGTTCACTTCTGTTCCTCTGTCCTCTGCTTGCCCGGCTCATTTTCCTGAGAGGAAAGAGGAACCTCCCTCTTGTTCTCCAAAACAGGACTTTATGACAGGGTTTATTGTCCAAGTATCCATCACACACACGGCCGCCACAGAAAGTCACTTCATGTCATATAAGAGAGTCATTTCTCTCTCCAACTATGCTATTATAGAACTGTCAAGTCAGCCTGTCACAGCAGTGTAAAATGCGTATAAAATGTGTGTTTCCCCACTCTGCCACATCTCCAACTTATGCCATGGACTTTGTATTGACTTCAGCATCATTTTTAAAGGCCTAGAGAGGGATTAATTCGTCTTTACTCACACACAGTACATGTACTTGTTTCTGACGTTGAGTGTGTGTGTGCTTTGTGTAGGGACACGGCAGGGCAGGAGCGGTTCAAGACCATCACTACAGCCTACTACAGAGGAGCCATGGTGAGCGAGAGACCAGGATAATCACACTGACATCAGCGCTACTTTGTGCTCACTCTGTACCTCGGACTGACCCTCTAAATCTCTAAATCCCTGTTCCTCTCTGTCAGGGCATCATCCTGGTGTACGACATCACAGACGAGAAGTCTTTTGAAAACATCCAGAACTGGATGAAAAGCATCAAAGAGGTGAGACCGCTTGCCTCTTATCCACCACAGAGCATGAACAGTAGGACAGTGTTTGTTCAGATAAGCAGACAGCAGAGGTGTGACCAAGTCAGCTGTGCTTGAGTCCCAAGTAAATGACCATGTCAAGTCCATGTCATTAAGTCTCAAGTCTAAATGTAGAAGACCAAGTCAAGTCAAAACAAATCAAGAGTCCAGAACAATTTAATATCTGAAAGAAAACAAAATATCTAGGACTTTTCAATGCAATATCTTTTTAATAGGATAAAAACCTGGTAAGAGCATCATGAGTTTGATTTTTATAATCAGTTTAAATTTCTATAAATTCGATCATCATTCCATACAAATTCAGAAAACATTAAATTCAGTTGTCTGGTGGAACAAATCTCATAATCTCATAATCTCAGATCTCTTTCAATCTAAATCATTTACACAAACAGAAGATCTTTTGTCAAGACTTGAGAAACCTTTTAAAGTCATCAAAGTACAAGTCAAAGTCAAGTCTCAAGTCACCAGAACCTTTGCTTGCCTTTGCCTTTTTGGCCTTTATTTGCTGCAACATCAAACCTTTTGGCAAAAGAATGATTGCACAATAGATTTTAACTGGCAATATTTTTAATGAAACATTTACTGTAATAGCTACAATGAGGATGAACAGGTAGTTCAGTTGAGGAGGTTTAGTAATGGCTACCATGTGATTCTGATGAGCTCACTCAATTCAGAGACATGGCTGTTATAGAACGGCTGCTGTTGTCTTTGAAGTGTGATTGATTCTGCTTGCTCTGCCCATCTGCCCTCCTCCCCTTTGATCCCCTCTCCTTAAATGTGCCTGCAAATGAGCGTACATACGTGTCTGAGTATGTTTGAACTGGACCTAATCAATTCACTGCACCCCTTTCTTCCCAGAATGCATCAGCTGGTGTCAGTCGGATGTTGCTTGGTAACAAGTGTGACATTGAGGCAAAGAGGAAAGTTTCCAAGGAGACAGGAGAGAAGGTGAGTAGGATTGTAATAGAAATGAAATCATAGCCTATGTATCACATCATTTTAAATTTTGGAAAAGAATGATTTCACTGTAACACTAGTGGCAGCAGTGGAAATCATTCAGAGAATAGTGGTTGGATGGATGTAAAATTGACTGCACTTTCATGCAATAGTAATCAAAGTTTTCAGCAGAGAAGACAGGGGGGGGGGTGAAGAGAAAAACTCACTTTCAACTTAGCACTCTGCCAGCAGTTAGTGTGTAAGAAGAAGAAGAGTAAGAAATGATAGGAATGAGGCCATGTTGACAACTTCCTTGACTCATTCTTACCAATGAGATGTGAGTGATTTTCCTGAGAAAGGGTTGATACTGGGCTGCACAGACATTTTTGATGCACCAGCTTTCAACATACTTTTGATAAGGAGCAGGAAGTGACTATTACTCCACATCCTGATGTGCTGCAATCAAGGTCCGTGTTCTGTTGTTGACAGCTGGCAAAAGATCATGGGATCCGGTTCTTTGAGACCAGTGCAAAGTCCAGCATCAACGTTGATGAGGTGAGTGGGTGGGAATATCTACTGACTGTGTATTTATTTGTAATGAGACAGCAATGCCTGAGCTTGTTTCATCATGACTGTCTTAAGTAACTATGCTATGCTTATGCTATGCTATAATTATGCTCTCTCTCTCTCTCTCTCTCTCTCTCTCTCTCTCTCTCTCTCTCTCTCTATCTATCTATCTATCTATCTATCTATCTCTGTCTATCTGTTTATCTGTCTCTGTCTATTCATGTATCTAACTATGTAGTCTTTTATGGCTTTGGCACGAGACATACTACAGAAGTCCAGCAAGAAACCAGTAAGTCATTAATACCAAATTGCAGCATTAGTTCCTCATATGATAATGCAGAAATAGTCCATGGACATGTGGACTGTTTCTATATGTCTGTTGCATGCATTTTCATGTTAAACTCTAAACTACTTTGCCTGTTTTTTTCGTTCTTTAGGGCCCCACAGGTCGAGAGGTGAAAATCACCAGCAGTACAGAGAAGAAATCCTCCAAATGTGTTCTTCTCTAGATCTGCAGCTTGGTAGCACGCATATTGAGGAGCTGTCAAAATTTAAGAACACATCAGTATTACTGGGGGAAAAAAGGAGAAATTCCTGAGTCCTCTGTCTCCATCTGGTGGGCTCAAATATCAAATAAATGCAGGTGCCAAAAGTATGTTTTTATGCCAAACGATCAGTATCCCATTTGCCAGTGTTTTGTACTCTAGCACTCCAAAAACTATTGTGACAGGAAAATAACTTATAGATTTCTCCTTTGATTGCTATGAAACATCACTGTGGTGATCTCGGGACATTTTGCAACAGAGCATTCATTTGTTTGTTTATTTCATCGAGAACATATTTTGTACCACATCTCCTGTGATGTATTAGCATGATAATGTGGTGATGTCACTAGACCACTGACAGCATTCCACCAATCAATCCCCACCATGGCATCAAACGTTTTGTTTGGCTTCACATTCTTTCCTGTAATTCTCTGGCTCATCACCACATTATCAACCCCAGAGGAGTACTGTGCAGTGCCTGATGTAAAGACCAACAGAGTTGGTTTTTTTTGTTTGTTTTTTTTAGCTTTTTTTTTCATCAGTAGACCGGATAGTACTGAGCAACATAAAAAAATCACACCGCAGCTTTATCCACCCATTCCACTCTTTTATATGCCAATGTGTGTGAGCAGGTAGCAGTTTTCAAAGAGCGCAGAGGCAGAGGAGTAACCCTCTGATGTAAACCGTTTTAATTCACATAAGATCTTGGTTTTATTATTTAACCCAAAGGTTTGTCACTTTTGTTCAACTCAAATTCAAGTTTGTCATGTTTGTGTATCACAGGAGATATTTTATAACACGCTTATTCCATGGGCATCTCATATAGATCCTGCTATATGCTTTAGAGTTTGACGGAAATGAGAATTTGATTGCCGTTATTATTGTTATTATGATCATTAAGAACAAGGTCAGGTGTCATTAACATACATTTTAGTAATTTTTTCCATTTTTTAGTTCCATAAACGTATCTTTTTTTATTTTCACCCTTAATTTCCTGTGAGTGTTCATCTAAGACAAATATTCATGTCAATAATTCATAAGATGTCTTTCATTTCAATGCACTTTCACTTTTGACAGTTCCCTGTTTCAAATCAATTGATTTTGTATTATATTACATCAATAGCACAGGAAAATAGACATTCCATTTGTGCAGCGCCATATGAGACATGGGGGGTGCATTTTGTTTCCCCACATGTTTTTAGTGACAATATCTGATGTCACATAGGTATCTTTTAGAGATATCAAAGACCTGAGTATGAAGCTTTACACGTGGCGAAATTGAACAGTTACACATTTGTTCCCCTCATCAAATGTATGACTCTATATATCTCATAATGCATTTAGCAGAATCTATGTGACAGATGCCTATAAATATGGAATATATAGCGGGAAATCTCTTGTTCACATTCTATGAGAAGCTGAAAGCATACCTTCTTTAGTGACTGAGGCTAGTTGATACAGGCTGTGTGGTAGGCTATACTGACGTAAACTAACACTGGTGGTAAACAAGCTCTGTTTCAATGGATGAAGAGATTGAGAATGTGGAAGAGAGGAACAGAGATAAGTGCAATATGAGAAGATGAGTGGAGAGATGAAAGAATGATGGATGAAGTAAGGGAATAGAGAGGATGAGTGAGGCTGGGATGCAGCAATACTCCCATGACCCTCATTTTGAATTGATTTAGTTGGACATGCCTTTTATCTAAAGTGCCTGTTAAACCAACACCATAGCTGTATCAGACGTGACAGGTTCCCTATTCCGGCATTGTTCAGATCATTGCAAATTATAGTGATCAGAGGTACCCGTCTACTCATTTCAGTTTTTTTCCCCTGCACAGAGATATTTCCTCCTTTCTTTCACATCTGTTAAACATTCCTATTCCTATTCAGTAAAGACTTCACAACACTTTGTATGTAGTTTGCATACTTGCTGCTTACTGAATAAAAAGCTAAAAAAAAAAAAAAAAAAAAAGCAAAATCTGGTGTGTGTCTTAGAGTTTGAAACTTTCTGCAGGCACAAATAGAGTTCAACCCTTTGAACTACAATTGAGAATTTATGCATTCAGCTGACGCTCTTATCCACAGCAACTTACAGTGAGCGAGCAGACAGGGTTTCCGTGTCTTACTCAAGGACACTTTGACAGGAGACATATCTGTTGTCAGTTGATGGACAACGTGTCGGTCGTTGCAGGGATTGAACCCGAGACCCTCCGGCTCTCTCTTACTACTAGACCACCCCGTCGCCTTCTTTTTAACTATAAAACTCCCATTGCAGCGGCGAGTAAGGCAATTTTTTTTCTCATTGAGCGACTGCAGCAATAGTCGCTGGAGCCTGTCGCTAAGCAACCGCCCCTCCTTCCCATCATCAGCACCACGACCATACGCGCGCTCTGCCGCATCTCCGCGTTGGCTGCACGTTCTGCGTGCCTTGTCATCACGTTGGGCAGGTGTCGGTTTGCAAACACGATACAATCCTTTTTCACTGTCAGTGCTTTATACAGTGGAATAGGAGAACAGAAACGAGGAGAGGAGAGAGGGTAGAGGCAAATAAAAAACGTGGACTCATAAAAAGACGCATGTTATCCCGAACACAGGTAGCCTAATCCTGTGTTGTTATGTTCATGTGACGTCAGGTGGGAGGCAGTGAGGTGGATGTCCGGGATACACACACATACACACACGGGCTGAACGGGATGCCCGCGTGACTGCAGGGAGGGAAGAGGCGGCGGAGGGGGGGTCTAGGTGCGTGCGGACCACCGCAAAACTCCTGTGGTGGAGATGGGAAAGAGCGAAATCTCTGAGAAGGGACTCATGATAGCCTAAATGCTATTTTTGTCGTGCAGTTTTGAAATCGACTGAAGACATGTAGTTCCTGTCCATTCCGAGATAAATTATTCTCGCTTCCCGAACGAGCCAACCTCGTCTTGGGCTTTGATCTCTTCACCATCTTTCTCCCGTGACAAGATGTGGACCTGACAGAAGGACGGAGGAGGGAGCGCACATGTTCGGATGTTGCTGTTCCTGACCGGACACACGAACTGACCAACTCGTGTCGTCTTTGGTGAGCGTCAAGCTTGGCGATTAATGGGCGAAACGACGAGGGTTCAGCTTCTTTCGGTGGGATGCTTTAGGGTTTGCGGCCTGCTCGGGTCTCCAGTTACCGCAATGCCACGGGCTAGAGGAGGGAGAGGTGGGAAGCAGGAGATGGAGAGATGGGAGAAGGAAAAAGGAAATGAGCATAATAAAAAAATGCTAGCAGAAAACTAGCCCCGTTTTCTGTCCTTGTGGTTTTGTTCAGAGAAGAATGGCTGAAGAGAAGAAGGATCTAGACTATTAAGTTGGCTACAGTGGCCTGTGAGCTGCATGGAATGAAAGACACACTGTATATCGACTGGAACATTCTTCGTACCATGACTGAAACGTCAAATGAGGTGTGTACGGTGGCTATGAGTGTGTAGTGGCTGCTCAATTCTCAACTTTCTGCTGACCAAGTTCTTGGACACACTGACTGGACAATAGCGCTCACCATGGGGGATTGCGCAGAGCCTATGGCACCTGCCAGTGGAAAGCTTGGTGCATAATTGTGACAGAGTGTATTTCTCAAGCCAGCACTCAAGCACACATCGGTGCCACTGATGTCTCTCCCTCTCTTACTCTCCTGCACTTTTACCTGCCTAACTAAACTTTGCTTTATGGACCCTTAAGCGAAATCTCTCCTAGCAAAACCCCCTTTCCTCCACAAGCCTAACATGCCTTCGCCATCAGACTCCAGCAGTGTGGCTTCGGCCTCGGGGTCCCGCGGCTGGTCGGACAGCCGTCGGGGTATGTCAGGCCGCGGGCAGGGCGGCGCACGGCTGCTGCTGTACCTGGGGCTGTGCCACCTGGGCCTGGGGGCCATGGTCCTGGCCTTCTCCTTCACCAGCATGGCCTTCACCTCCTCGGCCCGCGTGCGGCAGTCTTGCCCCTTCTGGGCCGGCTTCTTTGTAAGTATAAAACTGACTGACAACAATATAAAAAGGATAACTTACCACAACAGAGATATTAGGGTGTGTTTGTTTTGGTGTGTATGTCTCCAGGTAGTGGCATCAGGGATCGTTGGGATCATCTCATGGAGGAGACCGCTAACTCTGGTGGTGAGTATCTTTTCATCTCTAGGGCTGACCAGGTATCCACACTGCCAGTGTGTTATTCTGATATCGTGTGTGTTGGAGCCCCTCTAAGCCAGACGTTCCCTCTGTGTGTGTTCCTCCACAGGTGTCACTGTTCATGCTGCTGTCTGCAGTGTGTGTGATCCTCAGTCTGGCCGGCTCAATGCTCTCCTGTCAGAATGCACAGATGGTCAAATCTATGCTCACCTGCCAGGTACATAACATTATGCGAGTCTCATCTTCACCCTCATGCTGAAATGCCCTTCCAGCCAGATGCATGAGGAATGCGCCAGAAATACTTGTCGGTTGGAGGACTTTGTTTTTAGTGTGTAGATCAATGCTTTACACCGATTCCTGTTTATTTGTGTGTGTGTGTAGGTGGAGAATGGTCTCTGTGTGTGTTGTGCGCCTACTCACTCCTGCTCCATCACAGAGGAGGAGACCCTGGTGCTCTACTTGAATGCTGACTGCCACTCAGTCAGACGTCAGCTGAAGGTGGGTGGGATGTGAGCAAGACTTATTCACCATTGTTTTATCCAGTGATGCTGATCAGTAGGTCCCCGGGAAACTGTTTTTGGCCTGTTTGTCCATAAAATTATGTACTTTCCTATAAATAAAATGCACTGTAGGATAATGTTTTTGCTGAATGCTTATTGCTCTGTAGGACCTGTTGTTCAGCGCGTGTGGTCTCAGTATTCTCTCCACCATCATCTGTACCCTGTCCACTGTGACCTGCAGTATCCACATATTCTCCCTGGACCTGGTGCACCTGGTGAGCAGACACAGCACGCTTCTCACAAAACAGACAGGCTTTCTTCAAATGACAAGTGTCGTGCAAATTGAATACATTTACAGTTGAATATGGAAAATGACTGTGCACAAAAGCGGTGCGGCCCATTACCGTTTATCTGTAGTTTGATCTTGATTTGTCTCTCACTCTTCCTGTCCAGCTGGCTCCTCATCGCTCTCGTTCCGTCAACCCAGAATGCACCACTCCTCAGGACGCCTTCCTGACCAACATCATGGACTTTGAGGAGTTTGTTCCACCCATCCCTCCTCCACCCTACTATCCACCTGAATACACCTGCAGCTCTGAGACTGACGCTCAGAGGTACCGCACACAGAAAAACACACACTTTATTATCATACACCAACATCCTGGATAAGAAAATATATAAGCATGTACTTAGACAATAAATAGAATATAGACACATTGCATAGACTGTGCAAGACTGCCAGATTAATTGTTTGATAATTTTCCATTGATATGTAGCATCACCTACAATGGCTCCATGGAGAGTCCAGTTCCTCTCTACCCCACTGACTGCCCCCCTCCTTATGAAGCTGTGATGGGACAGAGAGCTGCCAGCCAGGTGAGCATTATGTATGTGTGCGTGTGTGTGTGTGTGTGTGTGTGTGTGTGTGTGTGTGTGTGTGTGTGTGTGAGCCCACTGCCCATGCTAATCCTTGTCCACTGTGACTGTCAAGGCAACGGTGTTTGACACCCACGGCACTGAGCTGTCTGGAGAGAGAGCAACTTCTACTGCCTTCAGTGGGGAAGGTGAGAAACTGTCACACGTTCTCTCAGATTCACTTGTATTTGCTAAAAGGAGTGGGACTATGACATAACTCACATATCAAAGCCTGTTAGTAATAAGGATGATTTGTGAGAACGTTACATTGAATTACTGTCACATTTCTTTCTATTTAATGTGAATTCAAACATTTTGAAATGCTCTGTACAGTTTATAAATGATTAGAATTGCATAAATTAACCACTGACAAATATGAATCATACATCAACATAAGGTTTGCTGGCATGACAGTAAAACAGACAGATTATAGTCAGTTATTAGTTATCTTACGTTAGTTACCTTGCTTACAAAATACAGCAGTAACATGTTAGATTAAATCATCAGTTCTATTTTTGATCTTTTGCGCAATAAACATGTAACAATCTTTCTCTAAAATGAATATACAGCATTTTGGAATTAAACACTTCCAACAGTTCTGCACACTTAATAAAGAATAGCAGGCTTTTCTGCTCTTTATGCTTGTTTACAAGTCAAGTCAAATCATAAGCCTGAGGTTCAGATAAACAAGGTTGTACTGTACAGGAAGAATACTTAGTGGATTCAATCAGTTTAGTCAGTTCTGTTTTCTTTTAGTTTGACATTCAGTATAAAGGATTGACATTTTCTCTTTATCAGTGTCCATGGACAGTGGTTCTCTGCTGATGTCAGAGATCGTGGACATCCCGGACGATTCCTCCCCCTCCGAGGACTCCTGTCTGATGGAGGTTGGGGTGAGGAACCAGGGGGAGAGGGGCAACAGCACCGCCGGCGAGGGGGGAGACGGGGGAGACGCGGGGGAGTACATCAGCTTCCGTGGCCCACCGTCCCAGACACCAGAGAGTCCTCTGGCAGGAGGACCCAGAGCCAGGCGCTTCTTCAGGGGAGAGAGGTCCAACTCCTGCTCTTCACCCAGTACAGCTACCACCACGTATAGGTGAGGACAAGCACACACACACACACACACACAAACGTGGAGTAATGTACTGTATGTGTAATGTATAAAGCATTGGTGACATCATGAAGGGAAAGGGAGTACTTCCAGTTGATGGTGATATTATATCTGTATGGTTCTGCACTGTGAGTGAAACATTCTCAGTAACCAGGTTAAAATCAAGCCAGTACCCAGTACAATAACACACACACGCACACTGTGGACTGTGCTCCATCCTCAGCTCTCCTGTCTCCTCCTCCAGGTCTCCAGTGTTGCGTCGCCAGGCCATGCTAGCTAGCAGCTGCTCCCAGCTGGAGGTGATAGGTGGTGCCGCCTCTCAGCAGCGCTCCTCCATCCCAGAGATTCGGGTTCGCCCCTCCACCCCCTTGCGCCAAGGATCTGCGTCGGTCTCCTCGGCTCCTCCCTCTTCCTCCTTCTCAGCTCCCAGTGAGCAGGGCGTTCAGGGTAACGGGCTGCCCCTCCCCCGCCAGCCCCTCTACCTCCGCCGACGGGTTGGCAAGAATGAGAAAGATGGAGAGAGCGTAAGGAGGGATAGTGATGGGCTCCTCCGCCTTGTGAGGTCACACAGCGAGCCAGGCCTCGGCTCCTCTACTGATACAGGTAAGTAAGGCCACCAACATTAAAGTGAAGGTTCAGCGATTTTACAGGCCTATCCTATTTACTTATCACTAACAATGTCCATTGTCCAACATTCAAGACATTTTGACATTAGAGTGTTTTGTCTCTGAGAAATCAGCACCAGCCTCCTGTTAGCATTTGTTAGCAATGCTAGTGCAAGTCAATAGGGTATGAAACCATTGCTTTCTAAATCCCATTCAAGTGCTTTGAGCAAGTTCTATTACATATTCTTACTATTACTACAGCTATGGAAGTATATGGAATGACCTGCAAGTGATTTTAAGAGGTATGGTTTCATACCCCATTGACTTGTGCTAGCATTGCTAACAAATTATAATAGGAGGTGGTTGCTGATTTCACAGAAATGCAAGCTCTAATGTAAAAACTTTTGGGAATCACTTTAGTGATTAATAGGGTAGGTGTATACACCCCTTAGTGGATTATATGGTAATGACTGAGGTAATGACCTCTCCTTGCATCCCCTCTTCTCAAGGTGACTTTATTGGCTCAGTGGGCAGTAAGGACGGTTCTCAGACATCCACAGAGACAGGTTAGGGGCCTATTTCCATTAATCAGTTTTAAGATATGATAAAAGATACGATACAACACCTTTATGATCTTTCTCTCTTTTTCTGACTCCATCTCTCCCAGGGCCGCTGTCTGAAGCGTGTCTGTTGCCCCGCACCACTCTCCCTCCAGCTGAAGCTCTGCCCAGGAAAGGCAGCGTGAAGGCAGCAGCCACAGGGGTGCAGCTGCCGTCGAAACCTCCCCCCACCTCGCCGCTGCGCTTACCTAAAGACTGCCACCGTTCCCTGGGAGACCTTAAGGTCTGTCAATGATATCAGTGCAGTAAACTGTCATCGCCCAAAAAGACAATAGTCACAGAATTTAACTGTAAAGTTGGACCATTGTTGTCTCTTTCCATCTTCCCCTTCCTCTATCCGATCCTCCTGTCTTTCTTTCAGGTGACCCGGGTTCTGGTGGCTCGCTTCCTGCAGCGCTCCAAACGCAACCTAGCGCCCTCCACCGAGCATGCTGGGAACACAGGGCAGGGGCCTAAGAGGAGGGGTGGAGCTGAGGGCAACGCCACCAACCACCTGCCCTTGGAGCAGGTACAACACTGAATTCTGATTTCACAGATTTTATTTATTTCTACTAAAATGACATTAATTCTGAAGCTTCTCTTATTACTTATCTCTCATTCAGTGCTGCTGCCGATCATGATATCTGCTATTTAACCAAATTTCTCTTTGATAAAACTGTCTTCAGGTGTGGCGTAACTCCTGGGGCGCCAGCCGAGGACACCCCACCCCTCATCCCCATCATCCTCATCACCGCGGACACCACCATTCCCATAGCGACAGCCGGCACAACCGGCGCCACAGCAACCGGGCCCCAGTGTCAGAGGGTATCCACCTGCGTAGTTGTGGAGATTTAAGCTCCTCCTCCTCTGCATCACTACGGCGATTAGTGACGCCCTATCCGCCACATGGGTCATCAGGGGCTCTCTATTCAGAGTCTGCACTGTGAGGAGGAGAGGAGGGGGAAGGAGGGACGGAGGAGGAAAATAGGGGGGGTATAAGATGGGGGGATTGTAAGGGAAAGGAAAGGAAAAGAGGCAAGTTAATGGTAGAGTGACCAGGGTTTAGTTGGGACATTGGTGGAGACAACTGGCTCTAAAACTTTGAAAGTCTTCCCTCCTCTTTTCTCTTCGTCACCTCCCTTTTCCTGAAACCAACTGTGTGAATGGCCTTATTCAGTGGTGCTCTTTCCCGCACTGAGCTCACTCCCACCAGCAGCAGTGGGAGGAAGTGGCCGCTAGATGCCTATTACTGGTCAATTTGGCTCCTCTCCTAACAGAACTAGACTTGATCAAACAGACCCACGATTGCCCCAGAGCAACCCACCAGAAGCATCCTTTCTGCTGCCCTGTCCACTCCGGCCACCCCTGTACCCATCTGGAAACAACAAGACCATCTTTTCCTCAAGACTGGAGATGGGACTCTTCTAGCATTTATGCTACAACAACCACATACACTCAGTCTACTACATACTCATGGGTTGCAATATGCTTCTGGCCCTTTTGTACATTGTTTGCTACTTATCCAGAGAATTGCTCAGGTTAAGTGATCATGGAATCCCTTATTTTGTCTTCCATTGGTAAAAAAAAAAAGGCATCCTACTACAAACTACACTATCCACACATAGCCAAGTACAATGTAAGATATACAGAGATAAGACTGTACATGCAGATAGAAGCTCTCACACAGAAAGCCTTTTAGTTTCATGATCACATTAGGTTTTACTGAGTTGCTAGTTTTCTCTTTTTCTTGTGTGCAATTCAAATCACCACTTTCTCCATCCTTGTCCACCTCCACATTGGCCTTCAAAAGAAAGGCAGCCAGCATCTCTGACACTCACACATACATAGGTTTATCACACCACAGACACGTGCTCAGCCTTGAAAATGTATTCTCTCTGGGAGGCCCCCGGACACAGTGGTTTGATTTGAATATGTGCATGTTTTGCTACAGCCTCCCAAATACAGCAGGAACCTTGTGCATTAGATCCTGACCGACTGTGTAACTAACTAACTTGTCCTCAGAATGTCTTTATCTGCATGTTTTGACAATGCTTCTTACTTTTTTCTCTCTTGCACCCAAGACCTTTGATAATAGCCCTTTGAAATGTGTTTGTGTTAATAGATAGTTGAAAGGGAAGAACAGAGTCATAGATACGCAGTGTTCCCAAAGCTGGCTCCAAACATACTACTGCATCCTGATTTGACTGGGCTTGCCTTGGAACAAAAACGCTGTGGAAGTCTAATGTCAAATGGCAAAGTTGGGTAAGCCGTGTACAGTGCAATATCTATGACCCTGGTTGAAGCAACCCTATCCTGTAAGATAATGAAGTGTAAATTGCAGTATGGCTCTGATTGCACTGATGAGTCTCTTGCAATAAATGTACAGATGTATTTGTTTAGAGGCTGGGGGAGGGGTGGGGGGTGTTAAATGAAAAAAAAACAAACAACTGTGTTGGATTGCTGGCACAAGGTTTGATGGGTCTGGCAGCTCTGGATACTGGATGTTGGAGTGTATTGATGTGTGTTTCCTGAATGTGTCTCAGATTGGACTTGAAAAGTTTTTTTGTTTTGGAAAGTTTTTGGTGTGCTCACTAAGTGATGATATTGAGTCCATATCAGTAAAGGCACGTTTTGAATACACTCATATGTAACTGATTTTAAAATTTTACATGCATATACACTTAGCCTACACACAGACACAGGCACACAGACACACACCCACACACACACCCTCTTATTAAGGCACTGAGCTGTGTTTCTACCTCCTGTCTTGCATATGAAAACATTATTTATTTGAAGAAATGTATATCTGTATGGCAGACATAACAGGATAGAGCCTTGAAACCTGAATAATAAATGTATCTACATATGACACCTATTCCAAATTTTAAATGCAGTGTCAATGGCAAAACTTTTAATGCAAGTTATGTATTTCAACATATGAAATAAATTATAGACAATAAATAAACATCACTATGTGGACATTTTGTACACGTTGTGGGGGGCAAAAATCCCGACACAGTAATGATAGGTCAGTAGTTTTTCTTTTCTTTTTTTCTGTCTTTTCCCATCTCTGTCAACAAATCTGCAGTGTGCCAGACAAATCCCACCACTCAGGCCACGCCCCTTCTTAAATCCTATTGGTCAGCCAAGGCGAAAGCCCATCCTGGTTCGATGCAACTGGCCAATGAAAACGCTCAATGTCATATGATGCCTTCAAAACCCGCGCCCACATGCACCACTCGCAAGGGATGCAGGGAACTCTAGTCCAGTGACTTTGTGATAAAACTGACAGTAACGTCACTATAAACTACAATCCGCATATCCTGGTTTTTGGGGACGTTCACATACTTCAGTTTGACAGCAAGATACAGAAACACTGGAGAAGTGATTCTGCTGCGTTATCCTCACCGGTTCGGACTCAAACCACAGTATTATTATGGTAAGGCTGTTAAATCTGCTCCCTTTCAATACGCGTTGGCGAAAATGATAGCTATAGCGACCTGCAGCAGTCGCTACAGCTCAGGTAACAGACTGGATGCAGGCAGCAAACTAAGCTAACGCTTATGTCTATGTCAAGGTAACTTGCTAGCTAATAATAGTAATTCCCTTAATCTATTCTTAGCCCTTGTTTACTGGGCTGTCTGACCGACCATGGAGCGAGCTAGCTTGGTAGTTCCCATAGCCAGAAGTCACTTTGTTTTATATAACTGTAGAATCTAATGAGTTTGACTTTCTCAGATTGTTAACAGTTGGTCAGCTTAATTTAAGCCAGTTAACCGGCATATCTGGAATGAGACGCCTGTTGACCTTGCTCATAAGAGCCCCTAAGATAGTACGGTTCATGTGGCTAACCGTCGCTTCAGTTAAATTATCACATACTTCTCCTCTGCTGTGCACCTCGTCTTTGCAGGGAGACAGCAGTTGTAATGGGACGCACAGTAAAAAGGCGCTGCTGTCAGACCCCCAGCTGTTTGAAGCCCAGTTTGAGGAGCTGGTGATGGAGCTCACAGAGAGGGACTTCACTGATCCAGTGCTTGCTGATGCCCTGAACAGGTTGAAAGAGGTACGTTGTCTGTCTGTAGTAGAGTTTATATGACCAGATACAAGTGGCTGTTGCTGAACACTGTCATTCTTCTTCTTCTTTTCTTCCTTGGTGTTTCGTTCGCAGGTTTTGGTGTACAATGCCCCTGGAGGTAAGAGGAACCGAGGTCTGTCTGTGATTGGTTCACTGCGGGAGCTTGTCCCACCCACTCAGCTTACCCAGGATATAGTGCAACGGGCTCTGCTGGTTGGCTGGTGCATTGAACTGGTGAGGACAGTTGTACCAGTTGTATCAGTTAAAACTGAGCTTGTGATGTGATAGTATTCATGTAAGCTTTTGTGTAGATAGCTAAAACCTTAACTCACAAGCACAGACTCAGAGTGTCTGCTGTAATGATTTCAATTAACACTTTGCAGAGGTGTCACTGTCTGCATCATTAAGCATTACTACTGTGTCTCTGTTGCTTATAGCTTCAGGCATTTTTCCTCGTGGCTGATGATATCATGGATGCATCTGTGACTCGGAGAGGACAACCCTGCTGGTACAAGAAGGTGAGACGGTATATATTTTAGAGAAAGAAAGACTAAAATACACGTTTTTAATAGTGTGGTTATTTATTTTCCAGAGTTGGTGGTGTGCGATGTGTCTAATGTAAACGATTTGCCTGTTTCTCTTTAAGGATGGAGTGGGTCTGGATGCCATCAATGATTCCTTTCTCTTGGAAGGGACCATCTACAGACTACTGCGCAGGCACTGCAGGGAACAGCCCTACTACATCCACCTGCTCGAGCTCTTCAACGAGGTTTCTTTCCAGACAGAGCTGGGCCAGGCTCTGGACCTCATGACTGCTCCCCCTGGTCAGATAGACCTCAACAGATTCACCATGGAGAGGTGAGAAAGGACATGGGGTTTGACAAGAAGGCATAAGAAGAAAGTTTGCATTTTAAAGGGTTGCAAGTTGGAGAACAAAGTTGTTTAGTAAGAGTTTGGTTTCCAGAACATTTGTGTAAAGAATCATATTTTATCTTTCAGGTATAAAGCTATCGTAAAATACAAGACTGCCTTCTACTCTTTTTACCTCCCAGTGGCAGCAGCAATGTACATGGTGAGTGTGTGTTTTAAATGGTAGACTTGAACATATAAGAGAAGGAGCTAACAGGCAAGTTGATGAAATAGAAGACCAAAGGTTATAGAATTGGGCTTTTAACCAAAAGGTTGCCAATTTTAAACCCCTAGACCAGCTGGGACAATCTGGCCAGGGAAAGTGAATGAGTAACACTTTCCCCCTCCCTAAAAACTACTGTCCAAACACCCTTGAGCAAAGAACATTTGCTCCAGTAAAGCCACACAGTGGATAATAGTAGAAGGCTGAGGTTATAAAATGTATCTAACTGTATGAATATGAAGCAGAGCCTTGCTGAAAAAGAGCATACATGCTGAGCAAACCCTGCCTAGATAAGTAAAGGCTAAAAATGATACAGCAAACCGCAACTACTCCTCTCTGTCATTGCATATTGACTATACAGTCAATAAAGCAAATAAAATTTTATCTACTGAACATTTGGTTTTTATTCATTAATTTAATCGTGCATTTTTTCTAAGGATTTTGAAGGGGGGGGCAGGTGTTCTGTGTAACTGATTACAGTTTGTTATATGATAACATTATAGGCAGGAATCAAGAGCGAAGAGGAACACAATAATGCCAAGCACATCTTACTAGAGATGGGAGAGTTCTTCCAAATACAGGTAATATAGCTTCCACATCAATCAACAGTTATTAGTCATCATGTTCTCATCCACTACATATATTTGTTGCATAGTATTTGGCAGGCTATACAGTGCTCTAAGAAACCTAATAACTCCAATTGATTTAATTGCCAGGATGACTACTTGGACTGTTACGGCGACCCTGCTGTGACAGGGAAGATTGGTACAGACATCCAGGATAACAAATGCAGCTGGCTGGTAGTGACGGCTCTGGGGATCATGACGCCTGAGCAGAGGGCAGAGCTGGAGGTGGGACTTCACAAAACAACCCATACTCCTTCATCACACCTCATTAGTAATGAATTTATGTGGCAGCAAACTATGTGCAGAGTTGTACGCGATATGGACACACTGATATGGAAACGGACCAAGTGTGTCTGTTGATAGTATTACAACATACATTTTCATTTGACCTTTGATTCACTGATGAAATAATTTCTTAACCACAGAGAACTAGCAAACAGCAGGCTAAAACATTAGTTTATGCATGCCTTTTGGAATACATTTAATCACATGCAAAACAGTGCCATGCACGTGGTTTAGGGGTTGAATAAGAATGAATAAAAAGGGTAGTAGAAGTGTGCACATCAAACCTAAGAGAGACAACCTAAATTCCCCTTAATAAAGTATTTACCTGCCTACCTGTATTTAGGCCAGGTGCTGGATAAAAGGGTCATGAAAAGTGGTTCAAAAAAGGATTATCCGCACACTGGATTAGCTCCTTTCTTAATACTTTATTTAATCCAATGCAACGTTCATTCATTCTCCTAAGAATGAGTGACATTTTATAGAACTCTGATCTAGTGCACAATTTACACAATAAGACATTGTCGAGCTTGTACATTTGCAAAAGTCCTTATTAATTTTCCCCCCCTCTAGGCATGTTATGGGCGCCATGATGATGCCAGTGTGGAGAAGGTCAAAGCGCTGTACAGCACCCTGCAGATGCCCGCACTGTACCACAAACATGAAGATGAGAGTTACCAGCGGTTACAGAAACTCATTGCTCATCACGCTCAAAATCTTCCCCATTCAGTCTTCCTCAACTTTGCCAAGAAAATCTACAAGAGGAACAAGTGAGAAAGAAGTGAGGTCTTTAGAAGATATATTTTTTATAATAGGATTGGAAAGGGTCAGTTAAATTAGCCTAGTTCCTCTGTGACTTTTATCTTAGTGAGACATTGCTCAACGCCTCTCATACTACCTTAAATAGGGTTTGCCAGTGCTAGAGGTGTCGGGGGAGGGACCAATATGGAACCAGGCTGTGACTCCACAAAAATGAACCTGAACAGAATTGGGATTTGTAAGAACCCTGTAGGCAGTTTTCTACTTTTTTCTTTTCCTTGATTCATGTATGTTTGCTTGTTTGCTTGTGAATGTCATCAAATGGACTGTCTCCTTTTCTGTGTTATCTGTTTATTGAACCCAATGCCTAACGTACAGTTTCACCTGACATTACTCCGCTCCAGAATCCCAGAAATCCCATGGATTTGATGAGGATGCCAGCGGCATCAATCTCACATTGATTGATTTAGCTTTCATGTCAGCCCTCCCTGAGGAATGTATAGCACTTTTATTGCTGGTGGAAATATAGACATATACACACGCACACATATAAGGGAAGGAAAACACTACATCATATCAAAGTAATTTTGTGCAGAGCTTTTGTTATTAGATGAGGACCATTGAAAAAGAGGATGCACGTTAAGATGCATCCCAGCCTGGGACAGAGGTTCAAAATTGATCACCTTTCTAATTTCCTTCATTTTCTTACACTGCTGTAAAGTCTGCCTACTGCTCAGAGTAATATCTTATTGCTTTTAATAAAGACGTGTGACCAAGATTACAAAATCTCTCTGTTTGGTTCTCTCTCTTGTTTTTGTGAATGTGTGAGGTTTAGTATTATTTTCTTCAAGAAAGAATAATAAATGCATGAATGAATTGTAGATTAGAAGCAGATCAGAGGAAATGAGACTCTTCCTCTTGATATATACTAAGTCTTTTGAAGGAGGTGAAGATGAGATGACTCAAGCTGAAGTGGATGGGAAGAGGGATTTGTGATGATAAGGCAAGCAAGGGGTGTGGTTTGGGAAAGGGGGGGTGGTGAGATGACGGTGGTTTGGTAGATGCTCGCGAGAGGAGAGATGCTGTCGCTGTACCCCTCGGAGAGATTCACATTCACACCGACTGGGTTGTCGGAGCGCTCGTCGAGATGGACTCCTTCATCCATCCTTCCCTCAATCTGATCGTGAGTCAATTCCTTATTTTACTATATTTTACTTTGGTTTCAAATGGAATTGCACGAGCTATTCTTCTAAGCAAAACCTTTTATTGCCTCCCATAGCCTACATAGATCAAAAAACATGTAATGCCGCTTTTAGGGGGTCATTTCTTGAACGAAGACACTTTTGCGTTTATCAGTATTAGCCTGTTATTATAAATGTGAAATGTAGTATAAATATTGTGTATTGTATTTGAGTCATAGCGGGGGTGGATGGGCCTGGATAGCAGGGCGATGCGGCTTAAGGTACCCCCCTCCCCCCCCCCCCTCTTTCCTGCCTCCCTCCCTCCCTCACCCCCTCTCCCCTCTCTCCCATCCTCCCCGTCTCCATCAGCTCTTTCGGATCAATAAATGCACGGGTAAATACTGTACAGAGAATGGCTTAACTACACGAGATGATATACTATATATTTTTTTGCTTTATTCCATAGCCTTAGTGGCTTTTATGGCCATTCCGACGAAGGCCCAATGTAAGCAAGCACTTCAGTGATTTATATTCTTCACTGATGTGAAGGGCACTGTGGAGGAATATGTGAGCAATAGCCTTCGCTAGATGGGCTTTAAAAAGACGGGCTCGGTGTTATTCAGTGCTGCTGCTTGATTACTTCATGCTCCAGTTGAATTTGCATCACGTTAAGTCAGCGCCGTAGGTATATTGTCGTTTTTAAATGGCATTTCTTTTGGTCTAGATCCTAGCCTACTCGCTCCTCTCAGTTTGTTAGGATGGACTGACACAGACGGAGAGAGCTGGACTACTGTAAATCGATGAACATCATTGCTCAGTGAAGCAGAATATAATAGACCAAAATGATGAGATGATGAGTGACAGTAATTATAAATTAGCTGCCAACTGTTTTCATGGGGACTTTTATATAAATTTGTATCTAATGGTGTGTGTGAGTGTTTGAGATAGATAGATCGATAGATAGATAGATAGATAGATTTTTTTTTTTCATCCAAGGGAAAAAAGTACCAGACGACCTCCCAAACAAGGTGTATGGTTACTATGCATAACACACCTGCATAGAAATGAACTGGCACTGGAAAATCTATTGCATAGGTTATTCAAGAACTCATTTTATCAAAACAAATCCTAAGCATTACAGCATCTCAGTGTTCCCAAAACAATTATGTTGAGATAATTTTCAAATGCTATTACAGAAATTATGTAGAGAAGCCATTTCCACAGCATTACTGCTGCATTGATTGCAGCTATTGTATTATTCAGCAAAAAAATGCAGTGTAATTTTTCCTTTTTTTTTTGTATCATTGTATACGTGTTGGTGTTTGAGAATGTGCTTTTTATAAGAGGGTAGAAACATGAAAGTGTGAGAAAAAGAGAGGTTAACAAGACACAATTTGTGTGTTCATACTACTACTATGTTCTCCCAAAACTGGGACCGAGTCTGAGATAATTATAAAGTAGAAAGCCCAAAAGCAATTGAGCTATAATGAATAGTCCAGATGATGATTTTAACTTCAAAGCTTTAGTCTAATGTGAAAGCATGTGTAGAACAAGGAAAAGGTCCCTGATGAACACAGCAGAGTTTCCTCCTAGTCTCTATTGACTGTGTGTCTCCTTTGATGTTACAGGGTCTTGGGAGTCAAGCCAAGATGTGACCGTCACGGCCAGTCACAGTTTGGATCTCTCCATCCTTTAGAACCTCTGTTTCTATAGCAACAAAAATATCTGAGTGTCCCAAAAGTCCTATTCCCACAATGCAATCCTCTAGCCGCCCCTCTCAGCCTCCGAGGCCGCGGCGTTTTGACACAAGCAGACGGACCAATACTTCAGCTGAACCAAAGTCTCATGGCCCTGGTTTTCGGAGGGAGGATAAAAACATGAACACCATCCCCACTTCCTCCCCGCGCCGGGTTACTAAAGGCCCTGCGGCAACCTCCAGGACCAGGGTGGGGGTGCAGCCCCGACCTCCAGTAGGTCAGTCCAGATTGGGCCTACAGAAACAGGGTTCCACCCCATCCAATTTAGCTAAGCCCAAACCCAAGAGCGCGCGTGCACCGGCCGCATCCAAAATTGCACCTCCACCCGCTCCTCCCCTTCCCTCTCTTCTCCCTCTTGACCCGAACTGTAACGAGCCGAGCCTTCCTTGCCTGTGCTGCGATGGCCGCTCCCCACAGGACAACAACAGTATGTTCAACCATAACCACAACAACAACAACACCATCTCTCTCAGACAACAACTGCAGCTTCAGCCTCCTCCACCCCCATTGCCCCAGAGGCAGGATGGGACAGGGGCCAAGGACCAGGCACAGACGAGTCCCTCACAAGCTCCGCCCCAGCTGCAGCCCTCTGCCGGCCCCGCTGCTGGTCCAAAGAAAGAGGTGAAGGAAGCAAAAGAAAGCCCTGATGTAGACAACAAGAAATCTGTAAAGGTAGAGGAAGAGGACGACGAGGAAGAGAGCAGTGGGGATATCGATATCGATGTCGATGATGATGAAGATGAGGTTGATGATGACGATGATGATGATGACGATGATGATGACACACTGGTCCCCTCGTGCTGCGACTGTCCCCCCTCCCTCCTGGATTTCTCCCTCTCCTCTTCTACCTCCTCATCCTCCACCTCCATCAGTTCCTGCTCTGATCTGGAGTCTGACTGTGCGGATCTGTCCGCCTCTCTCTGCTCTTCCCACGACCAGGATGATCTGTCCATCCCTCTGTCCTCCAAAGTTCGCTCTCTCCCTCACGCCCCTGAATGCCAGCCCCCTGCCCGTTCACCCCCATCCCTGCCTCTTAACCGCCAGCCCCTCTCCTCAACTTCACATTCCCCCATACCCCCTTGCTCCCCAGATGAGGGCTACCCATCTGCCCCGGCGTCCCCCTCTTCTGACTACTTAGGGGTCAAAGGAGAAATGGGACATTTAGGTTCGGAGGTTACCAAAGTAGGCCTGCTTGACTTCCTAGAATCAGTAGGGGAGTTTGGGAAAATGGAGCGCTTTAGCCAGGTGATCCAGGTGGCTCATTGGGATCTGGATGGGGAACAACAGTGGGACGTTCTGAGGGATCGGTTGGATCACCTGGATCGCCTAGAGAAGGTCAACAGGGAGGTGAAACTGGCCCACATCGCCAGGCTCCATGAGAAAGGGCTGGATCTAGGAGATCTGGAAGAGCAGGACCTCTCAGATGTCTTGGATGAAATGGGGAACATTGACATTCCCTGGAAGCTGTACAAAGGCCGCGGGGGAAGCCTGGGAGACTCGCAGGAGTTTTCTGATGCTGGGGTCGACCTCACTGCGCCGTCAGATTGTGACGAGCCTCTCGTTCCAGATTCCCTCACCCCATCCCCTGTCGAGCCGCCCCCTAGACCCCCCAAACCTCCAACGCGTCATGCCAGCGTGAGCTCCGACCTCCACACCTACATCAACATCAGCAGGGAGACCACCTCCATTGCTGTCTCCACCTCTCCTACACCCACCTTTTCCACCTTCTCCCCTAATTCCTCATCCCCCACTTTCTCCACTTTTAGGTGTGAGAAACCCCTGCCTCCATCTCCCCCATCCATTCCTCCTCTCCCTGCCTCCAAGCCCATCCCTTACCTCACCCTCTATTCTTCTCCTCCTCCTCCTCTATCCATCCCTACCCCAACTCCTCCCATCCCTCCCCCTCGGAGGCGACACCTTGCCAGGAAGGAAGCACAGAGGCTCGCCGCTCTTCAAGCCGAACAGGAAAAGACCCCCCTGTCCCTCCCACCTCCGACCACACGCCCCCCACCTCTACCTCCTCCACCGGTTATCTCAATCTCCTCCTCCTCTCCCCCTGCCATACCACCCCCACCTGCCCTCCCTCCTCCCCCCTCCTTCCATGCATTGGATGTAGAGATTCGGAAGCTATTGATGCTCGCGGGGTTGACCCAGGCCGAGCTCCTCAAACTCAGCCCAGAGCTCGGTGTGTGTGTCGGAGGGTTAGAGGACGAGGCCGATGGGGATAATCTAATCCCCTCCCGGTCTGGGGAGCTGCATGAGTTCAGGCAAAAAGACAACAGGAAGGAGGAGAAGGACTATGACTCCGATGGGATGGCTAGAGATGGATGGAGAAGTGGAGGCAAGTTGGATGGGGATAGAAGAATAGATGTACTTGGAGAAGCCGAGGAAGGCAAAAAGAAAGATGAGAGCAGGGACACACTGAGAACCACGTCGTTCACTGAGATGGCGAGGAGAAGGAAGAGGAACACTGGCCTAACCTCTGACCCTTATTATAGCACTGGCCTCAGCAATACATATGAAACTAAAGCAAACAAAATGAGCTTTGAGACGTTCCGTTACTCCCCCGTGCTATCAGATTCTCCTCCCCCTCCTCCTCCTCCTCGCCCCTTACCCCCCATTCCCCCGTCCCTGCCACCCCTCAAAGTCTGCACTGTCCCTGCCAACTCAGCACGCCCTGAGCGATTCGATTGGCTCATAGCATTCACACCAGATACTGAAGCCCCGCTGCAGCTTCCGCCATTGGCAATGAGAAAATCTGACATGAAAACCCCAAAGAAGCTCACTTCATCAGGGTCAACTCCAGGGTTAGGTCCAAAGGTCACCACCTTCAAAGAGCTGCGTTTCCGCAACAAGAACAACTCCCCTCCAACTAAGGTGATCACTGACCCAGACCCCGACCCCACAGTCATAACTCCCGATCCAGATATACTGTACAACCTAAAGTGGAGAAGAGAGACGGAAGACGGTGATGGCAACCAATGGGAGTACACATCTCAGGCTCAGGCCATCTTCATGCAGCCGCCACCGGCCCTCACCTCAATGGCTGCTTTGAAGGAAATGCTCCAGAGAGCTGACAAAGAGGGTGGACAACTGGAGCTATGCCCCTCGCAGAAGATCGGCTGCTCAATCAGTGACAGCAGCCTGTGGACACTGGGCGGAGAGAGGGAATGTGAAGAAGTTAAGTGGAAAGAAAAGGAGGGGAAGGAAGAAGATGAAGAAGAAGAAGAAGAAGAGGTGGAGGTGAGAGGAAGAGCGGATGGAGGAAGGACTTTGGAATCAAGAACTACAGGTGAGTATGAGTTTTCATGATGATGTGATGATGGTGATAGATGTAGATGGGGTTTGTCACAGAATGTCTGGACGTTTTGAAACAAACTAAATGGCTAAAAACTCTTTATGTGAATTTGCAAAGGATGTATGATGTTTGTGTGTGCATGTGTGTATTTTTGTGCATGCGCACATATCTGCGTGTGTCTGCACAGGGAGAAAATAAACAAGGGATACATCAAAGTACCTCGGTGTAATTTGGACGGCTCACCAAATCTGGGATGGGCAGATGATGGAGAGAAGCAGATGGAGAGAGAGGGACTAACAGTCTGCTTTTTTCTTCCTCTGTGATGCACAAATAATGTCCGTGGACAGAGCTACGTAAAGAAATAGGAAAACTGAGGGAGATGAAAATGTAGAGACAGGGATAGAGAGGATGTAAAATGAGAGAGAGCATGATGATTAGGAGAGCAGAGACGGAGGAAGAACATGAGTCAGAGAAAAGGCTGATGCGTGATATGATGGATAAAGGATGAAGAGGGGATAAACAGAGGGTGATTTCAGATGGGGGGGGCAAGACAGTGGAAGCTGGAGAGGCAACATGAGCGAGAGATGGAGACATAAAGACAGTCAGGGAGTGAAGGTGATCTGAGGAGAAGGCAGAGGTTGGAAACTCTCCAGTCAGTGTTTCCTGTTCTGCTTATCAGAGTGTGATGTCATCGCTGCCTTATTCAATTATTCATCCTCTCCTCAGACCAAGGGGAGGGGGATAATGGAGTGCCCACTGAGCGCCCTACCTCTCCTCCTGTAGTCTCTCTCTCTTTCTCGTCCTCCCTCTAACTCTCCCTCAGCTCTGCTTGTGTCCCGCTTTCTCTTTCTTTCCTGTGTGTATCCTTACATCTTTTCCTATTGTTCATCTTTTTTCTCCCTCACTTGCTGTTCAGCTTGGTGACTCATTTGGACATTTATAAGGTTTTCTCCTGTTGTCTGTCCTGTCTCCTGGACCTTTCATCACCTTGACCCCCCCCCCTCTTCCTGTTTTTATTCTCTTATTCTCTTGCTCCCAATAGTGGCATCGATAGCTCAGATCAAGTTACTTATCTCATACCATCCTGTGGTACATAGAAACAAAGACTTAGACTTGTCCAGATACAGTAGGGCAAGCATTTATTTTATATGCCCCAGTTTCCCCACCAAATGCTGCTATTGCTAACTATTACTGTAACTAACTATTGCCCTGATCCTTGCAATTACTGTAGTATTATGTAATGATTTAACTTGTACTTTCTGATTATCAAACTTTAAGGAATAATTGAGTTGTATGCAGCAAAAGTTGCCCCCAAAATCACTGCTTTCTGCCACAAGCTGGTCACTAAGCCAGGAATAGGTGTGTACACCTTTAAGAGCCTAAGGGGCTGGTCTTTGTTCATGAACCAATTACTGCGAGCCAGTGTCAGAAAAATAGGAAGTATCATGTGTTGGTTTCATTTGAAAGACAGCTGAAGTCTAACCAGGTATGGTAGCGTTCTAGCTTGCTTTTTTTGCCCATAGCCTAGCAGTCTGTCACAGGTAATTGAGTGTAATGCAAACTGTGGTGCCAGTCTCCGAATCTCCACAGAGACAGACACTGTGACTAAGCAGGAACGAACAGAACTCTGCTATCTCTTGACTGACTCAGCATTACACTGTATGCTGTACTGGTGGAGAGGGGAGGGGCGGTGGAGAAAGAGGGAGAGAGAGGTAGAGACAAAGGCAACTCAGATAAGAGAGAGAGCGAAAGAGAAAGAAGGTGATCCAGAGGTGATGATGGCATCCACTGCAGTATATACTACAAAACATTTGGCATAAAGATTGACACTCAGTTGCTGTGGTGTCTTTTACTTCATAAACATTACTCTCACTGTGAGAACACTATAAGAGAAAGTAAAACGTGGAGCCTTAACCTACATTGGAATATGATGAATCATTGTGGTTGATAATGGTGTTTCAGTGGTGAATGAGTGACTGATGGACAGATTGAGAGTATCTAATATGCAACTGTGAGATTGCATAACAAGTGTTCTTGTATAGCCATGGTATATTATTATTTCCTGTTTCGTCCAGATCTCTTAAACCAGGACTTATTGCTCTTCATAATTCAACTCCATTGACTCTCATGCACTGTCAATGTGTATCTGTTAACCTGAGTGTTTGACATGTTGTTTGAATACTGCATTACTGCATGTTGTTACATGATGACAGGTTCTGCTGGAATATATTCATGGATGTGCATTTTCTCTCAACAGACACTAACATTTTCTACATCTCTCTCTCCTTCCCATTTATTTGCTGCATTTTTTTTACTCTCTTCCTTGTTTTTTCTCACCTTTCCATGCCATTCTGTTGTTTCCAACATTTGTCCACGGCTCTGCTTCTCTCCCTCATATCATCTTGCTTGTGCACCTTCCCCCTCCGGCCTGACTCCGATACCCCCCCAACTTTGGTCGCTTACCCTTTTAAATGAGCAGTTTCCTCACCCCCACTGTCCCTTGCCCACTCCTGCTCCCAGTCCCTGGCCTCACCCTACTTCCTCCACGCTGCCCTCCCTTCCTATCGCCCAGGCTACTATAACTCACATCCTCTTGCAGACCCTAGGCCCCACAGCCATGTAGGCGGGACTAAACCCTTCACCACACAGCGGGCCCCTGCTGCCAGCTCAGCCAGTATCCACAGAGATGAATCTGAGACTGATATAAACTCTGTGTGTAGCTTTGAATCGGCCCCCCTCTCTGATATTGGTTTAGTCTCTTCTCGTCATTTCGGGAATGACTTTAAAAGCAACATAGACTCAACATACAAATATATCAATGACTCCAAAACCAAACCAGACCTGGACTATGACTTTGTATCTGACTCCATCAGTAATTTTGACTCCCTCTACTGCAATGACTCTGAGGAGCAGACCAGCACACATACTGACTCACACACACCCGTGAGTGGCACCACTCAGGCACCAGGTTGCACCACCCCATATAAGAACATTGATGCCGTGATGACCTACTCAAACACGCTCAGCACTATGGATTCGCTGTATACACGCAGCACAGAAAAACACACACACTTGCACACCTCCTCTCACACGGACCATAACAGCAACAAGACTAGGACATCCAAAGAGCTCCCTCCCCTCCCCACTTATTATCTGTATCACCCTAAAAACTGCCCTCTGCACCGGGGCGCCCCTCCTCGCCTCTCCCCCATCGGAGCCCTCTCCCCTCCCCAGCGCTCTGGAGCACCCCCCGCAGGGGTGGCGGGCTCCTGCCTCAGCTCCCCGCTTTTCCCCCGCTCACACACCTTGCCTGCCCTCGCTGCACCCCTCTACTATCCCTACCTCTACCCCCCTATATCGGCCACGGCGCCCCCCCTACCCCCAAAACTCAACCAGGCTCCTCCGCAGCCACGTGTGCCGAGTAAGATTTCTCTCTCTCTCTTCTCTCTCCCTAAGTCTCACACTTCCTCTCTCTCTGTCTAACATCCTGCTTGCATGCATGTCTGTCTGTCTTTCTTGCTGTCTGTCTGTCTCTGTCTTTATTCTCTGCTCCTGAATAGAGGCCTCACGCTTTCCTCTCTTTTATAACCCCGGGGATTTGCAGATTTGAAAGAACTGGGTAAGTGCAGCGATGCTATTCATCAGAAGGCGGCTCCCTGCAGGTCATCTGATACTTCTTATCTACGCAGTCCTTTCAAATCTGCAAACAGCCCTCAGAAGGGAAGGGTAACAGCTGTTCCTGTCAGAGGGCGTCTGGATTTGTTCATCACTCTCTTTGTCCTTCTCTGTTTCTCTCTGTCTGTCTGCTTGTCTGTCTCCACGTTGTTTTTATTGTTTTCTGTTATTGTTGCATGATGTGTTGAAATGGACACATGCATTTCGCGCAGAGCACAACCCAACAGGCCTGTTGATGATGATGTTAATTTAAATACTGTTACTGCTAAGTAAAACCTTTTTTATCTTTGTGCGTGTGTGTGTATTTAGGCAATTTAGAAGTAACTAAGAGCTAGAGCAAACTAACATCCTGCTCACTATATAAATGTTTGCATTTATATAACTAGTTTATATAAATCCATTTATATGGAAGTCAGACTGGACACAACACCTGCCCTCTGCACGTGTGTTTAATTATATCTGAACTGATTGATTGCCTTGATGTGTTAGCCCATACAATCGTTCTCCCCCCCTAGCTCTGCAGTTCCCTCTGTGTGTGTGTGCGTGTGTGTGTGCGTGTGCGACTGTGTGTATGTGTGGCAATGTATTGTATGTCAGCATTTGACTGTGTGTCAAGGTTAATGCATGGCCAGTGGTAAACCTTCCAGTGAAAGGTGTTTGCTAGAATCCAGTCTATCGCTGACATAGACCGAATGTCATCTTCACAGATCCAGATGTGGAGAAGTCACTGCAGTACACTAGTACAATATTTACAGGATGTGCTCACATGTATACCATCAATTATCCCATCTGCTGCTACCTGCCTACTCCAATGCTTCTCATTGCTTAAATGCTACTACTAATAGTACTAATATTTTAGTTGTGGTATTTCTGTCTGTTGTGATAGATTTATTTTTCTCCTGTTTGAATCTTTTATACTGGGAACTAATTCCTCTCTCACTGTCAATCCCAGCTGTTCGCAGTGTCTCATTCGCTGGCTCTGTACAGAGGGGCGAGACATCCTGGATGGGCGAAGATGTGAAGAATCCCATGAGAGGTCTTGGCCTATCCTCTCTGTACCTGCAGGAAAAGAAAGGTGTGTGTGTGTGTGTGTGTGTGTGTGTGTGTGTGTGTGTGTGTGTGCGCGTGTGTGTGTGTGCGCGTGTGTGCGCGTGTCTGTTCAGCTGTGTTTCTTTGTGTGTCTTTGACGTCTGTGGCTGTCACTGTTTAACTGTAGGCTTTTGTTCTGTCCTCCAGGTCTGGTCAGTGCGGTCAGTGTGGCAGTGGAAGCCATCTTGGCCCAGTTCAGTTCCTCTCGGACTGTAGTTCAGAAGGTCAGTCTCTGCTGAGCCCTCAATTGCTGGGCTTGGGTGACTGGGTTTAGTACTTACTTTAATACCAGTATTTTATTTCATATTGATGATTGTTTTGTCCACAGAGGAAGTAAATGATATGCAACACTTTTGATGATATATTAGCAATCTCTTCGTATCTAGACAAATTAATTGGTTTTATTGTGTTGTGTATTATTAACTGTGGAAATGCTTTTCGTCTCCTTCTTGTTCTGACTATTCGTATCTTGTTCTGTCTCTCCTCAGTCTCTCTCAGTTAACAAGGTACTAGAATGACTTTAGATTACCCTTTCTCTCAGTAGTCAGAATCTCTTTATATACTAACTCCAAACTCCCCTCTCAAATCACATCTCATCACATCATGTCAACCCTTGCCGTCCCCTTTGTCTCTCAACCCCTGTTGTATGTATTCTCCCTCCCTCTCCCTTTCTCTTTTGAGTCATCCTTTCTGATCTCTTCCCCTGTCTCTCTCCATCACTGCACCTCTTCTTCTTCTCTCTATCCCACTTCACCCCTGCCATGCTCTTCTCCCATTGTCTATCCCTCTTGTTCCCATCCTCTCTTCCGCTCTCTCCTCTCCTCTCCTCAGGCCTTATCAGGAGACAGCAGTGTAAATCCATCTCTGGGCCGTCTGGTACTGCAGTGTCTCTGCCCCGCCCTGCGCAGCTTGCTGTCCGATGGCCTAAAACCCCACCAGAGTGACCTGATTGCAGGCAGGAGGCCAAATTCAGCCTGGGGACTCGTCCAGGCCTCAACCAAGCCAGGTAGCACACCTAGGAGCATTTAAACACTTGATAGATATGATTGGTTGTAGAATTGAATAGTAGGCTATTATTTCTGTGGCTTTTCTTTCCTTGTTGATAATTATTAGCCCTAGACTTTGTGTCTCTCTCTCACCTTCCTACATAATCACTCAATACTTCAGCTTTCAGTGTCTGAAAATGCCGAATAAAGTGAACAAAAGGATATGGATATTGATTGGCCTTCGAGTGCCAAAGCCTCACTGTAATTTTTTTTTCTTCTCACCCCTGTAATTTCCCCTCCTCATCTCTCTCTCCCTCTCTCTATATGTATTTTCTCCTCATCCTGCTCAAGGTCCTAAAACCCAGGCCTTGTACAACCTACAAGTCAGAGTTGGAGAGTTGCCCCAGCTCAAACAGAGCAAACACAGGTTCAACGCCTTCCTCCTCGGCCTGCTCAAGTAAGTCTTGGCTCTTATCTCTATCTCTTAGGCTATCTCTTATTCCTCCCTGGCCTTTACTGGTAGCAAGGAAAGTGTTGCAGTAGTTTAAAAATGTGATTTCATCAGTTCATTGCACTCATATTCTCATTTCTCCACACACATTCACTTTGTATCCTCAATATTCCTCTTCTCACCTGGTTAATTGTCTTTCTCTGTCTTTCAGTTCCAAGCGTCTTGATTTCTGGCTGTCTCATCTTCAATCTTGCGGTGGTAAGTTCCTGCTACTTCCATCATGATTCATGTTCATGTCATTGTTGTGAACATGCTTGTAAATAAGAGTGATATCTCATTCTGTCAGATGTGCTGGAGACGTACTACCGTCCCTCCTCCTTTATGCGTCTGTCGCTGACCACCTGCCAGCCTCTGTTCGAGGAGCTGCTCCTCCTGCTGCAGCCCCTCAGCCTGCTGACCTTTAACCTCGACCTGCTCTTCCAGCACCACCATTTAGAGCCAGACAGTCACAGCCCAGAGATCCCCAGTCCACCCAGTCTGGATGTAGGATTCAGGCTCTCACCCAGCGGGTCCCTCTTCAAGGCCCGGGGCAGCAACTACCTCGAGAGCCTATCAGAAGTGGACTTTAGAAGCCCAGAGCCCGAGGCGGCCAATGATAATGCAGGCTCCTCACCCTCGGCCAATCAGATGAACGGAGGTTCAGAATCATCGAATAGCAACGTGAAGACCCCAGTCCGCCTCGGGCAGACAAGTCCTCAGCTGTTGTGGGTACAGGAGAAGGAAATCGGAGAGTTACCTCCCCCTAGTGTTGAGGAGGACAGCCTTGCTCAGCAGGCAGGACAGGTACTCACCTTTCTGTGCCTCTTCAGTGGTTGTAGTCATGTATGCGACTGTGTCCCTGCAGCGCTCTAACTCTCTTTTTTTATTATATAGGTGATCCAGCAGGGATGGGGGGCTATGGTGCGCTGGGGAGGCCGGCTGAGCCAGAACCTGGCTGAACTGAGCCAGAAAAAGGAGGGAATGAAGAGGGACCTGCCGGAGCTGCAGGTCCAGGCAGGGAGCGACTTCCCTCGGGTCAACAGCGGTGCTCCAGTCCCCTGGGGTCTGGGCCGGCTCTTTGGAGCCTCTAAAAGCCCCAACAGCCCGTCAGGTCACATACCACCAACCAGGTTAGCTGATGCAAAGTATATTTATGTATGCTACAGTGGTGTCATCGCGACCCCAGGGTTGTGTCCCCCCCCAAACCTGGACACCCCAGAGTGTCCAGGTTTTCATTCTGACCAAACACTACAGCAGGTCAGAATGAAAACCTTGACTCTTGGGTCATAATGGCACAAGATAGAAAACCACTGCTCTGTTGCTTGAAAGGTAACTGTCATAAGTGTCTGTGATTCCTCTGTCTCACTCTCTCTCTCTATCTTTCCCTCTCTCTCGCTCTGTCTCTGTCTCTCTCTGCAGGCGTCCGTCTCAGTGGTTGGCTCCTGGGGTCACAGCGCTGACCCGGATGGTGAGCAGCAGCTCCACTCCGACGATGAGGAGGGCAGTAGAGCCACAGGGAGAGAGTGAGCCAGAGACAGAGAAAGAGGTGGAGACACTGGAGATGAGGGACAAACCCAGACCACTCAGGTACAACTCACACGGGATGATGGTGATGGTGATATGGAGGGTGCCTTTTGATGTTGTTGACGCTCACATAATGAAATCGGGATGGGGGTGGGGACTGTAGATTGGGCTTTGTCCTTCTATCTGTCCTTCTGTCTATCGAATGTGATATCTCAGGTGATATCTCACACCACTAATCTGATTTTGACAAAACCTTGAGGGATGATGCAGTTTGGCACTGTGTTCTGTTTAAAAGCATTTCACTATTTGGCCAAATGGAGGCGCTATAATTAAAAGTCAACATTTCAAACTTTGAAAGGCCAACTCATACACCAGAAGTATACCATAAATCAGATTGATATGAAAGTTGCTACACAAATCCAGCTATCCTCACAAATTACACTGATTGGCCTGATGGGGACGCTATAATTTAAGCTCAAAATTTAAAATTTTTAGACAGACCATAACTGCTACACCACCAGTTTGATTTTGATTGAACTTGAGGGTTGACTGGTTCAAGGGCTCCTGTGTCATTCGCTGGGGATGACATGTTTTCTTGCTTGTGGTTGGTGTAAGTGTTGGTGATGTTGGCTGAAACTCTGCTGTCTGTCCCCAGGTCAGTACGGACGCTGTGTGACCACACTGGAGCGGGGTCGGAGCTCAGCTTCTGCAAAGGGGAGGAGCTGGTGGTTTTAGGAGGCGTTGACCAAGACTGGATTCGCTGTCGTCAGGGAGACATAGAGGGGCTGGTACCTATTGGCTACACCTCCCTCATCATGTGACTTCGGCATCATAATCGCTGCTCTCAATAAATGAAAAATAACAACAAAAAAGCATTTTAGGCAAATAGTGAGAGGTTATGGTGAGGCACCACTACTCTGAAAGGGATAGCTCACGCCAGCTTGGTTAGAGTTTGAGTTGAGTACATAGCACCATCTGTTCTGCTTTATTAGCATCAGGAGCAATCTGCAACCCTCTCTCCCTTACGAACATATGGGAATGATTTTTTTCCATCATGATCCATCCAATTTGGTAGCATTAAACTGATGGATTTTAGCAGCAGGAATACAGCAGATGGTGTGAAATAATGACTCAAGTCAAATTTATACCATGTCTGAGGGGAAGACCTCATCTTTGATCTATCTTGGAGTGATGTATCCCTTTAAATGTCCTTCTTTCACCGTCTGCTTTCCTTGTCAGCCGCTGATCTGAAAGTGACCACAAGGGAATGGCGTGGATGAACCACTGAATTGCTTTAGCAGATCCAAGTGCTTTCAGATCAGCAGCTGGCTACTGTGAGGAGGTGACAATCGATAGCCTGGTTGTAGCCACATTAATATTTCTAGCCGTCAGCAGTAGAGTCTTGGCTAGCAGGCTGTCGAGTGGAGAAAGCCATGTTAGAGTACTGGGCCGTAGCTCCTGTTGCGTACTGCGTAGTAATGTAGTGACCTGTAGCTGTGTTCTGTGTTCTATTGACCTTCCACCCCTATTGACCTCTCACCTTTATCGCCTGGTTCCTGTGTGTTTGACATGTTTCTGCTACTATATTTGACTGTATAAATATACATACAAAATATATATAGGTATATGAATAGAGATTGATATTACCAAGATAGATAGAAAGATAGATGAACAAGAGAAAGCAGATAGTGAAACATAAACGACAGCTAAACACTGAGGTCATATTGAGGATGTGGATCATTGCAAATTCATGTATCAAGACTTTATTTTACTGTTCTCCTTACATTTCAACTCACCAACCACATCCAGTGGTCGTTATACATGCAAACAGCAAGATGTATGTGTTTGTTTAAGTATGGAATCCAGTATCTTCCCTCCTGTGTGCTTTATATATTGCCATTGTCTTGACATCATATCCACAAAATAGTTAAGATTTAGCCTCATACCTTTAAAACACTGTATGCATTGTACTGTGCTATGAATGCTTTGAGTGAATGCCACAAAATATCTTATCTATCCCACACATATATAAAGGATAACCTACTATCAGACAACAGTATGCTATAACCGCTGTAGCAATCCTGTAGCTAAATCTTTCTACTCGTCCAAAACCTCACAGACAGACACAGGCTGAAGTGAAGTAAACACCTCACAAAACGATGCTCAGCTCACGTTCAAGACTATCTGAACTTAAAATGAATGCAGTAAGGAAAATCCCTGATGTATGTAAATTATAATGCTACTGTAAAGTCTGCAGGTTTGGTGGCTGGTCTTCACCTGTTGTACCTCAGCTTTCGTATTTATCTTAACCCTACCTGCCATGTTTGGTTATCATAATCATTGATAGTAATGATAGTGGTAGTAGAAGTGGTAGTTGTGGAAGTGATATGTTGATTCTAATGATGCTCATATACAATACATTGGTTTGTGTCATATATTTTGGTAGTTATTCGGTAGATTTGGTATTGATGACTATGCATATAGGTATATGTACAACTGAAAGCCTTTTGTTTATCATGAAGTCATGGTTTTAATTTAATGTGCTCATGCAAGTTCACACCTGAAGCCTGTTAAAGCAACAGGAGGCTTGAAAAGTCAAACTTAAAATAAAAGAGCCTGCCTTTAACTGGTCAGGAACGGTTGACATTAGAATACCTCCATTTAATTCGGCAGGAAAGTTTCATGCTCAAGTATCGCTATTGATTGGTCAGGGAAGGCTCAGTTCCTCAAGGTTTCCTAATGTTATTGTGCCAATGCCATGTAGCATGAGATTATTGTCACTATGGCAACAGTCCAGGGAAAATGATGCGAGTAGCATTAAGTTAAACGAGTGCTCATAACTTGTACCTAATGAGTGCAATAAACTTGCAATCTCATTGCCATCAAGTGGATAATACCTAGGTGTTTACAAGAGATTATCTGTCTGCAGCAATCTTGATAAAGATAAAAGATTAAAGTATCAGTTTACACATTATTTTATTGTGTTAATGCATTTTTGTTGATTTGTGTATTTTCCAAATGTGAGATTATAGTGTAAATGCATTTGTTTGAAAGCTGTTAATTTATTGGATGTACTATTTATTGGTCTTCAGGTTTCCGAAAGGTATAGCTCTCTATCTGACCCCTCTAGTCTGTCTCTCTCTATCTATCTGGGGTTCTGTCTGTGTGTGTGTGTGTGTGTGTGAGCATGTGTGAGCGTGCATCGCAGTGTGTGGCAGTGTATGCAGTGTACGCAGATACGAGAGTGAGCACATTCATGTGTCTGCACATCTGCGTTTTCACTTGTGTATCTGTGTGTGTGTGTGTGTGTGTGTGTGTGTGCACGGCTGCGTGTAGCAGTGGGTTCTGTAACTCTCTCTCTCTCTCTCTGGTGTCATGTAGCCTGCCCTGTAGACAAACCCTGTATCCTACTGTTGCATATAGTTCAGTGCCCCTGTAGTGTCAGTCACTGTCCAGCTCCTGCATGTGCTTGTTTGTAAATACACCAAATAAAATGATCAGTATAAACCAAACCGGTTCAGCTGTTTGAGTCATATTGTTCCGACCATAGCTGCGGTGAACTGTCTTATTAATCAGGAAGTCATGTGTGAAGACATCTCAGAAAATGTTAAACTGATTTCATTTCCTTTATTGCTGCAATATGAAATCTGACAGGAAGCGATCTGTCAGATCAGTCCTGGCAGAGGAAGTGAAAAAGACTATCATAAACATTTTTAATAGCTTATTATACTCTATGTTCCTTTAAAGTCCCCAGGAAATGCTTCATGGAGATGCCTGTCATTTCATTGCCCAGACCAGAAGGTCCCAGGATGTCCTAGGATGTTGCGGAGGGCAGAGCGAAGGGAACCAATCTCTGGAGCGAGCTGCAGCCCTCCCCCATCTTGTAGAAGTGTTCTTTTGATAGCGGCCTCCATTGTGGGTCATTATGGAGGACAACACAGTATGAGATATTCAATCTCACACCACTAGATAGCACTGTTAGCACAAGCTAATTAACGTCACTGCAGTACCCCCCTCCACATACACATGCACACAGCAATGAGGAAGCCATGTATCTTAGTTCACAGGGTTTAGTAGTAGACATAAAATGCTTTTATTATCATGGATATAGAGGCAAAAGGTTGAACTGACATTCTATGGCGTTGAGTTACAATAGTTTTGTTTTTGATGAAGTTTTGTTTTTCAGATGCACATTATCAGAGGCAATAGGCAAAGGTTACATGTCATGCAAACTAGATAAATAACTCTTTATGTGTACCTTTGCTATAAAGTTAATCATCCACTGGCAATAATGTAGTGCTCTTAGTTAAAAAAGGAAAGAGAGAAATATACATACAGTATGTAAACAGTCAAAGAAATTGCACTTTCTTGGCTTGTTATTGGAAGCCTCACTACTGAAATAGAGCTGAATGTAACACTGGAAAAAACTAACTAATTCACTTATCACTGATTGTCTGACCAATAGAAAAAAAATTACACTCAACCAAAAAAAGAGACAAATTATGTATTCTAGAAAAAATTCATATACAATCATAGTCAATTTTAAAGAGAAATATTTGATATATCATATTGGTCAGTTATATAATTTGTTAAAAACATCTTAGTAAAATGAAGGCTTTGATTATTAACTTTTATGTATAATCCCAATAGTATTATGTAATGTATAATACTAATTTTACACGCTACGGTTGATAGAAGGGAAACGGTTCTGTCTCTATGTACATTCACATGGAACTAAACGCTGTGGTTCCTTCCACTGCTGACTAAGTGGATTAGCCCAATGCTCCTATGATGAGAACAATCTACTATGTATCTGTACAGAAAAATGACCTCCAATCCCCAAATATTCACAACTTAAAAAAAAACACAACAAAGGAAGTCCTTATGTAGTCCTTATCACAGGAGATATTGCTTTTAAAGACTGCATGATTTCGCTTAGGTATACACAAGACAACATGGCACTTCTACAGAGCGTTGGGGGTAAATTCTCTCTCTCATTCCCTTTCCTCTCTCCTCCTCTCCTTCTCCCCCTAAAACATTCTGATTGTCAATGCTCTGTCAGGAGCAAAGAGCGAAACATTCTCAAAGGCAGTCTGAAGTAAACAAAAACACTTTACCCCCTCCCACCCCCCGGGAAGCAATACTGAAAATAGTCAACAATAAACGTTCCTACCATCGATATACTGCGTTGATTTCTTCAGTAGAGAGTACTCAATCTGCCATTTTCAAAAATAACTTCTTTCTTTCTTAAAACCTCATTAGAAATTCTATTGCAGCGATGCCAAAATTCCTGCTATCACTAAGTCCGACCCCTCCCCCTGCCTATTCACTGGTAGATAACAGACGCTGTCTTGGTAAAGCGGAGAAGACCGTAACACTGTCTTGACAGTTTTTTTTAAGTGGCTCACTTCCCTCCTTATGTCCTTTCCCACATCTGCACTGATAAAGACCGATGTAACTTTGAAAGCTAAAGGAGTAAATGAGGGTGCTTGTTTGACCTATTGAGGCCTAGCCCACATTCTTGTTCCTCCGAGCAGGTTGTAAGCTCCTCGCCTCTTGGAAACTTCAGAGCTGAAACGTCGAGTACCATATGTGTCCACTTTCACTCTCCGAGCAATGTCTCTCTTTGCCAGTTTGCTTAAGGTGCCAAAGTAAGGGCGATCAAAGTGTGTGTGTGTGTGTGTATTTATAGTGTGGCCACTTAGCATGCAGTCTTTAGTGTGCTTCTTCATCCAGCACTAGTGCAAATTCATTTGAGCTGGTCTGTTTCTTTCAGCCGGGACAGTCTCTCTCTGTGTTTCTCTCATCCCTCGCCACTTGGACAAAGGATGCGTTGCCATGGTTTCATCCTTGGTGTGATGCCCTTCTGAGCACTGGGTTCAACACACTCATCTGCGAGTGTGTGAGATGTCTTTCATGCATTTTCTTTCGCCATCATTCTTCCTGCTGTCCTCTTCTCATCTTTGCCTTGTTCTCTGTGGCACTGCTACTGTGGTAGTAGTGTGGAGACATCACTTCCCGTCCATCTGTCCAATGGTGGGCCTGGTCCCTTTCCCGGAGTGGTCCCACCTGCACAGAGACAAGATGCTGTCAGTCAAATAATGCATTCCCCTGACTCTCTTTCTCTCTCTCTCTGTTTCTCTTACCTTGCAGCTCTGTCTGAAGCTCTACTTACCTCTCTCTCTTAGCTTATGAATGTTGCAGGGTCAGGAGTAAGTCATTCAGCCGTTTCCTCCTCAATTCTCTGCTGCAAACCTCTTCTTCCCCTCTTTTTTCTTCCTCTCTTTCCTCCTCTCGTCTATTCTGGGTTTTGGTAGGCTGTGGTGAACAAATATGCAGGACTAAATGCAGTTGCAGATTTCCATCCGTGTGGAAAATTTAATTGCTAAAAGAAAAGACATTTATTTTCTGTGGGAAATGTTGCATTTTTTCAGCATGTACTCACATGGGGGCTGGCAGTGCGAGGGCTGGAGGTGTCCTGAGTCTGACAGTGGGGGTCACTGCTGATGACCATCTCCTCCACCCCCACTGGCTGATCTGAGGGTCAGAGGTCACGCAGTATATGTTAATGATGGTGGTGCAGGACGGAAGGGATCACAGCAGGACTGTTCAATTCTATGTGTAAGTGTGTGTATGTATGTGTGTCCTTATTTCCCCTCTTCTATCTGTGATCAGTCAGGGACTCTTTGATGGAAACAGTGTGGTTTTATTGTTAATGGGGAAAGCTGATTCCTGCTGGGTTCTTGGACACCAGTAGCGGATGACAGAAATGGGGAAACATTTCTGCAGGCTGAAAGTCTGTGGTTGGAAAACCACTTAGTTTATACTGCTGAGTATGATATGGAGAGACAAGCCAAATATGAGACAACGGGCAGTAAGCAGAACACCAACACACGCACATATACATGCACACACAAAAAACAAAGACGCACACACACAGGACACACAAAGACATCCATATAGATGTACAGTAGAAATGAAAATGTATACAGTTCAACCGCATACACGTATACATACACAAACACCTACAGAAACAAAAACTAACACACACACTTGCTTCATGGACCTGACTTGATGTGGCTGTCGTCCCCATTGGCTCCATCACAGGACAGATGCCGCGTGTCCCTCTCCTCTCCTTCTGCCTCTCTCTCTCTCTCCCTCTCCCTCTCTATCCTCAGTTGGATCTGTCTGTCTCTCACCAGCTCCCAGTTCCTCACCAGGAACACATGGTGCTTCACCACAAAGCTCCTGGCCGGCACACAGAGAGAAACATTAGCCATTACCATAGACATTAAAACAGTGTTAGCGCATCCAATAGTTTAGCTCGAAATGTAAATGGGTGCGTGTTCTTTCCATACCTCTCACTGCTGGTCAAAGGATCCATGTCGAGGTGAGGAAAGAGGCTGGTAATGTCACTAGAGCTCTCCTCCTGAAAAGAAGCAAATGGAGGGATGCATGTAAGTTTTAGTTACGATTAGTATGGGCACAGCCTTCGATGCTATGGAACATCCTTGTCTTCTCAAACTCACCACTGCCTGCTGAGAGGATACAGTCTTCTCCTTCAGCCGGCCTGAGATAGGGGAGGAGAGGGAGTGAGTGAGTGAATGAGTGAGAGGGAGAGAAAAGGAGAGAGACAGGGAGAGGGTGACAGAGAAACAGAGTAAGATAAAAGTATGGATCGGACCCAACTGAACCTGAACATCACACATCCAGTGCTGACTACTCACAGTAGTGCCGCTTCCTCTTCAGGGGCACAGCAGGCTGCCTGTGAAGCTGTAACAAAACAACATGAGGTTTACATCCTGCTACACATGTGTACAGTGCATATTTATGAAACCAGAGTGATCGCATCCTAACACTTGCTTTTTATTTTCTCCAAAGAGGCTTCAGCTTGGCATCCCCCCTACTACACAAGAACTGTTACACTATGAAAGTTATGGCTGGCTTTATTAGACTGTATTAGTCACCTCTGACCTCTTGTTGTTGTAAAGGAGCGATACCGTACCTGGTTGTTCCTCCAGAGCCACAGAACGTCATAGGGCAACTGGAAATCAATCCGCTTTAGCCTCAGGTACTTCCCTGGAAGACACAAGGGGAATTTGGAGGGGCTGTCTCTTTCAGATACAATTAGAAGTCATAGGGAGAAACTACAAACAGCTACAGGAATGATAGCACATTCACATATACTCACCAACATGGATGGGAGCAGGCAAAAGGCTGTAGTCGCGCTCTCCTGGTGTGTATTCCATACTCTCTCTGCTAGCCTGCTGGGCTTGGGAGGGGGGACTGCAAAACAGATGCATGACAGCATTTAGAAGATGAGCAATAAATTATGCTTATGCAGTATGTGAATTCTGTCCACCCAATGTCTAATGAACTCACTCTGTGGTTTTGTAATCATCAGAGTAGAGCCCTGCCCTCAGAAACTTCTTCCTGGGTGGAACATCAGCTCTCTCCTCCCATTGGACGGTTACTGTTTGGGACGGAGCCGGGTCAAGCTCTGACTGGCCGAAACATTCAGGGGGGGCGTCACACTCTGGCTTATCCTCACCGACACTAAAAAGAAGGCATGAAGAGAGAGATAGAATGATAGAGAGAAAAAAAGAGAAAGAGAGAAAAGGCACTGGCTTAGCACACAGTGCTGAAAACCATGTGTTAATATAGTAGTGGTGAGTGGCTGTATTGTATTTTTCAATGCAAGTCAACCAGTTCATGTGCGATAGTATGCGCTGGAGTGGAGCAGTTGAGTGTTTACCTCTGACGACAGGGGGAATCGCTGTGCTTCCTCTTCCGTCCTCTCTTCCTCTTGGCCTGCAATACTGACTCAGTCACCTGCTGCACTGTATCACCTCCTCCTTGTTCTCTCTCCACCACTCTTTCCTCTTTTCTCCCTCCCACTCCTCTACCATCTCTGCTGTGGCTGTGTCCAGGCAGGAGGTCAGGCGATGACACAGGGGGAGCTGTGGAGGAGTGCGTGGGGGGAGATACAGGAGAGGGCAGCGGCTGCTTCCTGGGCCGTCCTGGCCTTCTTTTCTTTTTCACCGTCACACCGTCTGGCGCTGGCACACTTTTCTGTTGCCCCCGGCTTCTTGAGTCACCTTGTAAACCTGCAGTCCGTTGAAATGGAAAGAGGGAGGGAGGGGTTGAGGCAGAGGGAGTGAGAGAGGGGGGTGTAAGTGGCAGAGAGGAAATGAGACAGATGTGGATCAGTGATTGAGCCAGCAGGAGGTGTGAGGTGAGGCCACTCTAGGCTGAGTCATGCGGATGGGCCACAGATTAGGTGAGTCACAACATTTCCTCTGACCAGATCACTTTCTGGGAAATGCATTAAGAAGTGATTTATGTACATACACACCCCCGAAAAGCCACACAAATGGACACAAATACAGTGCAGCATGCATACTTTATTGTTATGTGAGCATGCACATGCACACACACGTACACACGCCCACATAAAAATTGCTTCTGCACACTCTGAACACAACCTCAAGAGACTGAAGAGGGAGAGAAAGAGAGAGGAAAACCGTGTGTGTGTGTGTGAGTGTGCGTGCGTGCTTGCGTGTTGTACTTCAAAACACATATGTGTTTGGTTAGATGATGTACTGATGTCAAACATATTCCACCCGTTTCAAAAACAAGTCTCCCCTCACCCTCTCTCTTTGCCCCCTCTCTGACCTCCGTGCTATTCCTTCATCAATCATCCCTCCTGAGGTCATCTATCTTTTTGTTCCATTTTCCACAGTCCCTGACAAGACTGACCACTCTTTCCTTATTGGATTTTTCCAAGTCAAATAGGCCCTGTTGGCCAGCAGTAAGGCAGAGGCTCAGCTTTAAATAGCCGATCTGGTGGTTAACTAATGACTGTGTTCACTGGGTAGCCCCGGGCTGAAACAGCGTGCGGTTCGCTACAGACCAAGAAGATTTCAAAGATTTTCTGGCAGATTCCCATCAAGATGCTGCCCGCCTGCCTGTTATAACGCTTTTTAAAAAATCCAACAGAGAATGGTTGCTGAGTGGTTGTGTGTTTTGAGTGTGTCTGAGTGTGTGTGTCTATGTGTGTGTCTGTGTGTGCCCATGTGTCAGGCACGTCCCCTGCTCAGCAGAGGGAGTCTGAAATTGGCTATAAAAAGAACGGAGTCTGATTTCCTCTCAAAACACCCTGCAGGCTTTGATGTGCGGCTCAACAACACCTGAGGAAAAGCAATGCTATCACTGCTGTATTGGGCAAACTATCGCTACTGCCATCTTATCTCCACATTGTGCAAATATGAGAATCGGTCACAGTGAAAAAGTGAAAAGTGGCTGTTGGCATAAAACCCATTCGCTCAACTGTAACAATTTTGAGTGCTTAATCTGATGTCATTAGATGTAGCCACTGCAACATATTTTCTATATTATTTGGATTACTGTCAATATTCTAGATATCTATATTTTCTGCCAATAAAACAATACAACAGAGCATGACTGCATTTACACCACAACTCAGGACACCACTTGACCAATGTTGACAGTAGACACCTCTTTGTCTCATTTCAAATACTAGCATTGCAAAATGTCCACATATTGCTCCAACAACATTGGCACTACACCTAGCAAAACCTCATATCTGCCATTGGGCAGCAGCACAGTGATCAATTCATTCATGCATCTATCAATCCATCCATTCATCCATCCTCACCTGCTCCTCTCCTCTCTGTCCAGGCTGGCTCCTCCCTCCTCCATGATCTGTCTCCACTCCCTGGAGTCCTACTGCCCATTCCGCTCCTCAGGCCCCTCCCCCCTGTTGCCAATGCAGCAGAGGTGAACAGGTTGGTGTGTGTTGGGGATGGGGAGGTCCTGTACAGGTGTGTCTGTTCAATGTCCTCCTCATCTTCCTCCTCTCTGTCTGATGCAACCATCCTCCCTGTATGCTGCCCCCCAGTGAAGGTTCTCCAGCTGGGATTGGAGAGTCCAAATCCTGGCCCTCCCAAGCCCCCTACCTTCATCCAGGGCTGGCCCAGGCCGCCCCAGCCTCCTCCAAATGAGGACAGGTGAGAGGAACCCAGACCCAGTGAGGTGAGAGATGTGTGTTTGAACCTCTCTGCTGAGGATGTTGATGATGATGAGGTACTGGCAGCAGCAGCAGAAGAAGAAAAGGAATCTTTTCCATTCTCACATAACCAAGGTGATTCTGTTGACCCCATACTCCCCATTCCTCTTGTCGCTTTCCTTCCTCCGTCTCCTGGCCCCACAATGAACCCTGACCTTGGCTTCGAACTGGCCAGCCCCTCTCTCTCCATATCGTCTTCCTCCTCATCGTCATGCACCTCCTCCTCGTCCTCCACGTCTCGCTCGCAGTGTCGGTGACGGTGTTTATGTTTGTGTTTGTGTTCAGTCCTCCCACAGCCACAGGAGAGGCTGGAGACGAACCCTGAGCTGAGGTGTGGGCCTCCTCCACTGCCTCCCATCTCTCCCTCGACCTCTCCTCCTAAACCTCCCTCCCTCAGCAACCTGCTCCTCCGCCTGTGGAATCTGGCTGGGTTGAGGAGGAAGTGGGGGTGGTGGGGCTGATGGGCGGCATATTGGTGAGGAGAGTGCAGGGGGAAGGAGCTGTGGAGGTGGGGGTAGAGCGGCGCGGTTGGGGGGTAGCCTCTGTAGAAGCCCATATCATCAATGGTCTCCTGGAACTTTGAAGGGCAACCGCACTGCCTGCGGTCTGGCTTCCTGCCACAATGCACTGGCTGGCAGGGGTAGAAAGTTTGGGGCGAGAAGGAGGGATTAGTAGAATAAGAGGAAGGATGAGGGGAGTAGAAGCCATTCAGATTGATCCTGAAGATGTTGGAGCGGAGAGGATGTGAGGAGGAAGAGTGATGGCGCCTTCCTCCAGCGGCATTCCCACTCCCATCGAAGCCCTGGCCCAGTCCGGTCCTCGCCCAACTACGGCGTCCGATGTGGACCTCACTGAATTGACCGATCATATCATCTAGTTCAGACAGAAACTCTGGGTCCTGCATGTGCAGCTGCTGGTGCTTCTTCTTGTGTTTATTTTTCTGTCTCTTCAGTGCACTGTGCCCAAGGCAAGGATAATAGTCCGAATGAGTGCACTTGTTGTGCCCTGGGCAGGGGCATGGGCACAGGCAAGTGCATGAAGGGACACAGTCATACTCCCTCCGCCTGTGCCTGTGTCTTTCTCTGTGTCGCTCCATGGTAGCTGGATTGGTGATGGGGTTAGTGTGTCTGTGCATGGCAGAGAGGGGTGACGAGACAGGAGAGGGACGGTCTACAAGAGAGGAGGGGTGTCTCTGACCCCCTAGAATCACTCCTGTGCCTTGACCCATCCTGAGCATGCCTCGGCCTCCCCTCATCTCTCCTCGCTCTGAGACGCTGTTGTTATCTGTGCCAATTCCACTATCACTAGGCAAAGTCTCCTCGCTGTGTGATTCGCTCCTGGGGGACGGGGTGGCCTCCTTCAGGTGGCCAGGAGAGCCAGGTGTGTGATGCAGTGGATGGGTGGGAGAGGAGAGCTTACATGACGACTGGTGGAAGGGGAAGTGATGCCTTCCCTGACATGGACAACTCTTCTTCACAAAGGGAGAGAGGGATGAGGAGGAGGGAGGGCGAGGGGAGGTGCAGGAGGAAGACGGGGAAGGGAGGGAGAAGGGGTGAGGAAAAAGGAGGGAAGATGTTGGATGTTCTGCTAGGCTGCCTTCACTATAAGGGCTTTGAGCGCCGCTGGAGTGGGTAAGAGATGGGGAGGGGAAAGGGTGAGAGGGAGGTTGGGGTTGGCTGGAGGAGAAAAGAGAGGTTTCAGAGGGATTGGTGAACAGAGTAGGCTGTGCTGAATTCTGGGAGTTGGAGTTTAGGTTAGCTGTTTGAGCTTTAGGCTTGCGTCCTCTCCTCTTGCCCATGTAGATGGTCCCTCTCTTACTCACATTGATCTGAGGGCCCAGCTTACCCCCAAAGGAGGAGGACAGGGCGGAGAGGGTGTGTGTTGCTGTAGCCTCTATCGACTTACACACTCCGAGAGAGGTCTCTCCATCTGTCTCTCCTCCCCTTCCCTCCTTTCCTCCATACTCAGACAGCGTTCCCTTGTGGAGTCTCCTCTTCTTTCTTTTCTTCATCTCACTAATCAGCCTCCTGATTTTCAGCTGCCTGTTGCCCTTTTCAGGATGAAAGTCTTTACTCCTCTTTTTAATATCAGTTTGACTCAGCGCATCTCCACTCTGGTCCTCGGGGAGGGGCCGTTTGGGAGGACGGCCACGCTTCCTCGGAGTGGATGTAGACTGAGTGGTATTGGGAAGTATTGGACTGGGCTCCAGCACAGGGGCTTTCTGAACTCCTTCACACCCAAGAGCGGGCACCTCAGCTGGGATAGCGTTGGGCGAAAGTCTAGGTGGAGGTTCATCTAAGCTAGAGGTGTGGGACTTAGGGCGGCCCCTCTTTCGGGCAGGTATTATGGGGGATCTAGAAGCAGGGGGGCTGGGGTCAGTGTGGGGGTGACTCTGGTTTGGGGATGGAGGTTTGGTTGCAGAAGGAAGAGCGGAGGAGCTGCTGGTGGAGGAGATAGAGGGGGTTGGGTGTGACTCATCTGCCTGCTGGATAGTGGCCTTGGTAGGGAGGCACGTCTTGGAGTTCTGGGGGAAACTTAGTAATGGATTATGGTGGGAATCTACAGGGGCTTCCTGGTTTTCCACCCTCTGAGCCCGGTGCACCAGCTTGGTCCAGCTGGGCCGTCTGGCTTTACGCTTCTTGAGCGGTCGGCTGTCCTGCTCTGGGGGTGAAGAAGGGGGAGAGATGGGGGAACGAGCAGAAAGAGCAGGGAGGGAGGGAGGAGCAGAAGAGGGGTGGCTTGGAGGCACAGTCGGATGTCTTGATGGGACGTCTTGTTCTTTAGATTTACTAGTGTCACCTGTTGTTGCTGGTTCGGCATGTTTTACTGGCTGGCAAGTATCATCTGCCTTGTCTCTCTCGTCTGGTCTGCCTGGGTTTGGTAGTTTACAGGTCTTATCTAGTTTACCACTATCATCTGTTTCACCAGGTTTAGCATTGTTATCTTTTGCTCTGTGTCTGTCTGGGCTAAGCTTATCCCTCTTTTTCTCAGCCTTTCCTCTCTCAATCTTCTCTACTTCATCCCTCCATGTATCATCAATCCTGTCTCTTTCATCTTTGCCTTTTTCATGCCTCGATTTCCCCTCCTTCCCCTTCTCTTTTTTCTTCTTCTTGCCTTCCTCCTTCCTGCTCTCACTCTTTGCTCTTTCAGCCTCGCCTCTATCTCGCTTGGATTTTTTCTCTTTCCTTTTCTCTTTCTTTGCTTTCTTCTCTTTCTCTCTCTTCTTTTCTAGTGAGGGCTGTAGAGAAGGATCCTGTTTTGGGGAGTGGCCAGAGGAGAGAGACACAGAAGGGGAGGAGTGTGGTTTAGGGGTGACGGAGGGAGAGCAAGGAGAATCTGTCCTACTCTTAGAGGAGGAGAGGCTGTGTTCTTTATGGGAGCTGCCGGAGACTGGGGGTCTTGTTGCAGAGTCCATGTCTCTGGGAGAAGCAGAGGAGGAACTGCTGTGTTTTCCAACTTTGACCTTAGTGGACTTGGTAGGGCCAAGGACGTCAGCGGAGCCTTTCCCATTTGACAGTCCCTTCTGTCTACCTGTCTGCACCAAACCATTATGTTTGTTAGGGGTGTCTCCCTCACTCCTGGGTTCCCCTGCTGACGGGGTTTGGAGGGATGGGGTGGAGGGAGTAGTGGGAGCAGTCTGGTCTGTTTTAGGGGAGGAGGGTTTGTGTCCTGCAGGGACTGGCTGGCCATTGACACTAGTAAGCTTCTCTCTCTTCACTTTCTCAGATGAGCCATTTGAATTCACCTCTGTCTTATCAGCCAGTTTGATAGGAACCTGCAGGGAGCAAACAGGCAATCTCTGTCATAGACAACAATGGCTGTGATATCCATTAGTTTGCTGCTGATAACAATGAAGGACAATGGCACTTGGGGAAAACACAACAACTTAAATGCTTTTGTTTTTGTCTGAGCATTAAAAGAGAGATTGAGGACAAAATGACTCAATCAGGGAGAGAAAGGAGGGCATAGTGTGGAGAAGGAGAGAGTGAGGTGATGGAAACAGGAATGGGGTTGACACAGAAAGGAGAAATACAAAGGCAGAGAAACTGAGAGAGAAAGGGAGTGGGACAGAGAGAGAGGGGGAGTGAAAGATAAATGAGAGCAGGTAGAGAAAAGAGGGGAAGTAAAAATAGAAGAGAGGGACAGAGATAGAGAGGGAGAGAGAGAAAGAGAGGGAGAAAGCTGTGCTATTGGTAGCTATAAATTGCCACTAATAGAGATGAGAAGGCTTGACATTTCGTGCCTGTCCTGTAATTTTGGAATGCTGCAGCTTGAGTGGCGTTTTTGCAGCTAAAGCAATAAGCTTCCCCTTGGGTGATTGTCATAAGGACTGATGAACCAATGTCTGTAACAGCTCCTAGTAGTTGCTGTGCTGTTGTCCTATTTATAGGTCTGTTTACTGAAATGTGCTGCTTAGGTTTCAGTATTGAGACAATAGCTCATTTGACCTTATTACCACTGAGCACAAAGCTGGATAATTTCGCACCAGATAAGCCTGTCTGGTGGTTGACTATGAAAACCAAAACAGAGCTACAGCACATATGTGCCATTAATAATGTAATACTATGTGGTTATGAATACCTTCAGTCATTATGTTTTCCCTTCTCCCCCCAGGTTTTTTTTTCCATTTTGAGTTAACTTCAAATAATAGTGGGTTTAAGAATGGCAGCTGTTTGTGTGTGTGTGTGCGTGTGTCCGTAAGGCAAATGCCCTTGTCCTTACCTGTTTGGCTGACTTGGTCCCTGGGCTGGCGAGGGCAGGGGCGGAGGCTGGGCTGGAAGCTGTAGGAAGTGGCTGCAATGCTGATGATGACGACGACGATGATGACAGCGCTGGTGAAGCGGTAGATGCAGTTTGTCTGGACTGGCTCTGGACAGGATCCAACCCTGAGCTTTGCTCTCTGGATGCCTCTTCTGGTGTGGGGCTGGTTTTGCCCTGCTGGCCCACTCCTCCCTCTCCGTCCCCCCTCAGCACTCCCCCCCTGCCCTGTCTCTGATAGGTCCTGATGGTGGGCTTGCAGACATAGCTCTCCAGAATCTTGGGTGGTTTCTTGGTCCGTTTGGCCTGGAGTCCGATCCGGAGTCGTACATTCCCATCAGGGCAGCTAGCCTCTCTGCCAGGGAACTGAAGCTGTTGCTGCCCTGCGCTTCCACAGCGGCCCTCGATGAGCAGCTCCAGAACTGCCCCTTTGTCTCCTTCTTTCTTCCTCCCTGCTCCTCTTCTCTCCTCCTCTCTCTTCCCTAAGTCTCCATTCTCGCCCTCGCCCCTCCTCCTTATCTCCGCCACTCGTTCCTGTTCTGAGTCTTCAGGTGGAGAGGTGGGGGCCAGAGGGGTGTGTGAGGTTGGAGGGGTACCCCCCTTCACTCTCTGGTCCATCAGAGAAGTCAGGGGGGAGGGGCAGGGTGCGGTGGGGTTCCCAGTATAACACTAAAGGACCCCGGGGGGGTCAAGGGCTGAGAGGAGATTGCAGGTGTAGGTCAGGAGATTTACAAAAAAAGATGCTATAAAGGTCCAAGCAGAGGTTGACTCCTTCATCCAGCAAAGGTCTCTCTCCTATCCTTCAGGCTTGAGCTGAGAAGGAGTATGTTAAAGAGAGAGAGACAGAGAGAGAGAGAGACAGAGAGACAGACAGACATAGACAGAGGTCAGTGATTAGTCATTTCAGTGTGCTCAGATGAGTAGCAGCAGCAGAGGCATGGAGGGGGAAAGTCCCCTTCCTGCAGGCAGCTGTAGTGAGGTGCTAAAGTCTCTGAGTCCACAGAGATGATCTCACCCTACAGAAACCCAGGGGGCCAATCAAAGGCTACATAGCAGCCGATTCCCAGAATGTCTGAACTAACCGGAATAAAGGCCTAGTCACATTCTTCAAAAAAACAGCCTGGACTAGCTTTTTTCTGACAAACTGTAAATAACGGTAGTTCTGAAAAGACAGCACACTTCCTGATCCTCTGCACTCTTACTTACGCTCTAATCCTTATTATGCCCCCCTCTCCCCCAAATCAATATATCAATCAATCAGCTCCTCGCTAATTCACACACTTGATCCAGTCTCCTCCCCTCCTCTCCCTACTATCTTTGCGCCTGTTCTCAGCTACTCCCACAAGTACTTCTCCTCCCACCGTTCCCTCTGCTGTACTTTCTTTTCTCTCCGAAACTCCCCTTTTCATGTTTGGCAGTAAGCTTTTGCATACATTCTCTATTAGTCCCATCCACTTTCTCTCTCTTTTTCTCTTTCTCTTTCTCTCTCTCTCTCTCTCTCTCAGTAGACCACACAGTAAAATGGTCAACTCATGCACTGTATCCATGTTAATCAGAACCATATTTCCTCCTCCACTTCGTTCTTTTCCTCCTCTCCAACCTAAATCCCTCCATTCACGGTCCGACCCTTCCCCTCCTCCCCTTTCAGTAGTGGTAACACAAATCCGTAGGAAAGGGTAAAACTTATTTTTGGAAAGGAGTGCGAATTCCTCCTCCTCCCATTGCTTCCTCTAAGTCAAGTAAGCTTTTCATTGACCCCATTGTAAATGGACTTTTAATGTGACATTACAGCAAGTAACACACCCTAAAATAACATTCTCCTCACCAGCAAAACTTTCCCCCTCTCACTCTCACTCATACTATGTTCAGCCCAGTTTTCAACGCAACGAAGGGAAACGGCATCTTCTGTCATGCTTCCTTCATCATACTCTCTCTCTTTCTCTCATTAAGACAGACACTCATCCATTTTCTAATAAAACACACCCTGCCTTGCATTCCTTCAGCTCTCTCCTGAGAGCCTCTTATGAAATAGCTCATATGTCTCTCAACGCACTGAACTGCCCTTTAAACTTACAAGAGCATCTCAGATAATGTTTTCATTTAGGGGCGCAGTGGGCTCTCTCTGTTGCCTCTAGGTCCCTCCACACCCAAACCCTTTACTTGAATCAAACTGTGTTCAAATCAACATCTGTTCCAGTAGATGTTATGTTATATAACAGTTTGGAAAAGCCCTCCAAGGCCATACCTCTGTTACAATAAAATAAAATGAGCGTTGAGATGGACGGTGCTTCCCCTAAATAACTGCAGCCACCTTGACCATAACCACTACAACAGCCTGACCCATATAAAGAGGGGCAGACTGAGAGGCTATGGGTGTGAGGAGTAGCTTGAATCATATGAGTTAAACTCTTGTAGTGTAAAGTGGCGATAAGGAGAGAATGTGAGCGGCAGGTTTTTAAACTTAAAAAGGGCAAGTCTATTCAACATCAGTCAAAGTGCATACTAATAGCCCTTTATGTTCTCCAGAGCTATACCTCTCAAGCATAACTCAAAATTATTCTAACATTAGACCAGAAGCTATTTCCAGTGACAGAATGATGGGTGGACTTGACACTGTAGTCAGTGTGGTTCCTCGGCAGCACTGAGGCAACGATTAAATCATGATAATGGCCCTCCATATTTCCAGCCATCATCACCATCCCATGACGGTGTTATCATCAATAACTACAACACCATTATCATCTGCCTGACAACAGCAGCAAAGCACCCGGGCTGGAAATTAGGCTGTGTGATGGCATCTCAAAATATTGAGCTGTGGCCATGAAGCTTTACAGCCAGTGCACCCTACTCCACATATAGGGGGGAAGTTTCTCACGTGAGTCTCTCTCTCTCTCTCTCCCTCTCCCTCTCTCTCTCTCACACACACACACATACACACTTTCCCCTAGTTAGTGTATCAGAAGAGTGTTGGTCGTACATTGTGTACCCAGGTCGCAGCTGCGTAGGCTGACTGATGTAGCTACTGTAGATACAGTATGGGCAGTGGGGGTGTTACCGCACTGGAGCAACCTATCACTGGTTTACTAAGGACGTCAACAGGAGCTTCCTTTTCCATAATGACTTTGCGCACCTTAGAAATGACTATTCGCATGATGCTGTCGCACTTAGAAAACGGCGATACGCACATGCACGTGTTGTTGTTGTCATTCATATCTCCGTAATAACATATATCCCACATTTAGGGTATATAAAATATAAACAGCCGCAAATGCAACTCAACATCGAAGTGGGCTAGGTAACATGAAAATCTGTTGGTGGTATTTGTGATGTGGATGAGTCTAGAGCCACCTTTTTCTCTTCTATCTGTCCTCTGCCACCCCTTATGCTGGTGTCAGCAACATTGAAATAATAAATATCATCATGCGCGGAGAACAGAGGGGAAACATACACAGCAACAAGGGATAAAATTAGCCCAAAGCGGATGCAAAAATGTCTCACTAAGCAACTGTGCTTTTAGCACGGTGATGATGACAGGCCTGCACACATTAATACAGACTGCCATGACATTTTGTAATAAGGCTACGTAGGCTACTTACCCGAGAGCGCGTCCCGGAGCCAACTGCGTTTAGGCAGGAGGTTAAGGTGTTGCTGTCCTGCTCTCCCCTTCGCACCAACGGCAATCCGGAGCTTTTGGTGCATCAGATGTTGCTTTGATTACATAACTAAGGCCAGTACACCTCCTAAAACCGAGTTTCAGTCTCATCGGGGCGCAGAGCCTACTGTGCAACAACATTGGCGCGGGTGTTTTCATAATCATACAGTCGACAGATCTCCGTAGGCGCGTCTCTGCAGCTAGGTGGCGAACTGGTTACACTGGAGCAGGATGTTATTTTGCCACTTCTCGGGGAAAGTTACATCGCGCCCACTAATAATGGCTCAAATTATGTTCTCCTATCTACACAGGCTGTTACCGTGTCGGGACGACAGGCTGAAGGCTACGGCGGCCCGTCCTGTTTTATAGGCTGACAGTGCAGAGTGGTTGGTGAATGTGCGGGAATGTAATTGCGTGGCCATTTTCATGTGGCCAGAGGAGGAGATAAAACGGTGAATACAGCACAGGATCTCATTGCGGTTCATAATAGGCGATTGGAGGGGGCTATTTAGACGCCTAATAAAATGGCGACGACTTGGCTAAAGTAGGCTGGTGGTGGTTTGGATTTGGAGATCAGCTCAAAAGTTGTGTCGCCTACGACAACATGGGGTTCAGCTTTCAGTGGTGGGAGAGAAAGGGACTGGCCTAAAACTGAGCACTCAAACAGAAGTTAATACATCTGAGCTGTTAATAATGCATTGGTAAAACAGAGATAGAACAAGAGATGTTTTTGACCCACTAATGCACTAGTAGGCATAATAGAAACCTGCTGCAAACTGCTACAGAGCAGAACTAGGTCATACGATATATTTAATATGTGAACCTTGCAAAAATATATAGTCATATATATTTGATATTTGCTTTGCTATATTATGCTATTTATATAAAAAAAAAATGCATACATTTTCATATAGCCTACATTATTATTTTGCTGTTCCAAGTGTACCATAATATAAGTTAAAAAATCTTACAATTCTACATCTTTGTTTTTCATTAGACCTGTTATTATTATTATTATTATTATTAGTAGTAGTAGTAGTAGTTGTTGTAGTATTATAAGGGTTAGGGCTAGCTGTATGTAATTAACTAAGATAATAAGTATGAAAGTAGTTTATTTGCCCCTGTGGGCCTTGCTATTGTTTTTTTTTTTAAAGTATTGTAATTCTCCCAGGAATCCTGTAATAAGAGCCATCTTAATGCTTTGGAAAAGACATTCCTCTCCAAACTGTTTATCAAGTATTAAATTGTCCATAGTCTACTCCAGCTCCCATAACTGCAAACGCCTAAAGCATCAATAATAGGATCGCAGCTAAAACATGTCAAAGTCTGGTAAACTCCATTTTACTAGTTGTCGCCTTTTTGGTTTCTGCGATTTACAGCTGGCTAAACAGAGCGAGAGCGCGTGACGTCACTTCCTTGTCTGCAATGCATGATGGCGGTGCCCATGACAGATCTGGCACATTGACTTCGACCGATATTGTGCAACTTAGCATCGCTGTAACCCAGACCTGGGAGCTTTGTACATAGATGACATTAGCCGAAATCATCGTCACTGAATCTTTAATGAATTGATCTGCAGGTGAATGGATTATTTTGCTGAAATAGATCCAGATCGCTAATGTTACTGTCTGTACGTGTCTGTACCACAGTTAGCTGCTAGCTAAATGTTTACGCAAGGTTATCAGCCTGCAGAAACCACAGGTGGCCTCAGGAAACTGCTATTAGTTCGCATCGGGTCTGCTTTTTGGTACTTGTGATCCCTGAAATATAACCTTTATACCCATTCACTTGGTCATCCGCATTTAAGATCATGGCCCTTCACAGACTGTCCTTCAGACTACGGCAAACGGTGAGTTCACTGTCAGCAACAGACTTTGAAAGTGCGTTTTGAGAAGCTTCAGATAAATCGCTTGTGTTATCTTTCTGTTTCTCCTCCAAATACGCTGGAGAGGATTTGGAGCATCTCCTCCTTGAAATATTAATAGGCTCAATAATACATTAGCAAAGGAGGCAAATAGAGAAGAACTGTGACATCTTTCTATTCTGTGCCATTTAACCTGTGGGTTGTGATGCTATTGACAGGTAGCACATGTAAGGCCCCTTCATACAAGTGGATGTAACCAGCAGCAGGAGGCGCTTGCTGTCGAGTCGGCGTCCGAGCCCTTCTCAGTCTTCAGGACACAGGAGAGCGATCCAGTAAGTAACCACGGACATTTGGCTTCACTGTCACTGTCAAGAGCCCAGACAGCTAATATCCTCTTCTTCGTAGTGGCAGGATGGATGGGCGTACAGCTGCTGTCCACTTGCAGCTGATTTGTGTTTGCAGTTGTAAATTGAGTGGCAGTCCCTTGATCTGTGTGATTCTGTCTCTCTCCAGGCATGTCAGTCAGAGAAACATTTTGGACAGTATTACACTCTGCCCTCTGCACACATCCGCACCATGTTCCCTCACGGCCTTCCCCCACGCTATCAATATCAGGTAGGTGCTTGTAGGTGCTTGTATGTGTGTGTGTTCAAGTGACTTCATAGGAAGGCTCATCGTCTCTCCAAAGTAGATGGATTCCTGTTGCTCTAAAAGATGAGTACTTTCTTCCCTTCCTCTGTTCAGTGAAGAAGTAAAAAAAAAAAAAACATATAACATTCAAAGTTACTAAAACCAGCATCATTTCAATGTCATTTTATACAACAAAGCATAACAAAGCTTGTAAATTATATGTTGTGACTGTTGGGATTCCTTCATTTCAACATAATAAAATATCTAACATGAATTTCATTTTTTTATGTATGGCTTCAGATCAAGACATTCAATGAGAGCTGTCTGATGGTGCGGCCGCCTGCTCTGGAGGTCATCTCTTACCTGAATAAAACGGACTTCAGCAAACCTGCCACGCGCTACCTGTTCTGTATCCTTCAACTCACATATACACACACACATAAACACACTTCTCTCTTCTTGATGCTCCCCTAAATAAGCCTGTTGTTGAACTTAACTGGCTGCTCAGACGGATTGAAGGGTAGTGGAAAGACTTTGTCTCTCTGTCACACAGTCCACTTCTGCTATTCACAAGGATGGCTGGTGCTGCATATACCTGACGGTGAGAGACACACACACACACACACCAAGTGGTTGACTGCTACCATTGCAGTATTGAATGTGTCGACAGTGATCCCCCTACATCTTCTTCGTGTTTTCCCCATGCAGCCCACCTGTGGGTAAAGAACTGTAGAGAGCTGCTGCCCTCGTCCTATAACGCCTCTCGCTTCGACCAGCCATTGCAAGCCACTGATTGGTTACGCAACTTCAGAACCACCAACGAGCGCTTCCTCTCAAAGGTAAAGATTTTTCCACAGGTTGCTACTGTATCTTGAGTATCAAATAGATCACTCACTAATACTGTGTCTGTGTATGTGTGTGTTAACTGTGCTGTCTTCCTCCCAGATAAAGACCAGGCAGCGCTATGTGTGGACAAAGAGAGAGTTCACTGAGGAGGGAAGGCCGCTAGGAGAGCTGGTGGATCAGGTGAGTCCTTCTAGACAGGAGTTTGGATTTCCCACTCTCACCTTCTGATTTTCCTTTCATCTCCATTGGGGATGGGGTGTATCCCAACCTTCTAGACATTTTTTTATCCATTTGTTCTTATTCACTTCGGCTATAGCTGAAGGCTTTAGGACCCCTCAGAATCCAATATTGTTATTTTTGACACATTTCTGTACATATGTTCCTCCATCTGTGTGTGTATCTGATAACGTGGAAAGCCAATAGTGCACATTTGCACACCCTACACATACTGCCTTGTCACTGAACTGTAAATTCATAGATTTGTAAACTGCAAACATCTTGTAACCTGTAATCTGTCAGTAGATAACAGAATTCAGCACCAGAATTTTTTCAAGCCAATAGGAGTTCTGCATTCGCAAGACGCTGTACCTTTAATCTTCAGTATGTCCTGTTGTATTCTTATCTATAACCTATTCTTTGCTGCTGCACTAGCCCAATTTCCCCACAGGGATCATTAAAGTTTCATCTTTCATCTTATCTGTGCTTCGTGGCGGTCAATAGACGATGAATCTGAGCACAGGGACGCATCAACACAATATTTTGTATCACAAAATCGAAGCCAGAAAGGAACACTAGATTCCCCAAATTATGATGCCCTCAAGTGACTAAAACTGTGAGAAAGAGACATTAGTTCTGCCACATCATGCGAGATCATGCCTTAATGTGATAGATCCTATCTTAATGCCCAACCTGCTGACAGCAATTTACAGTATAACAAACGAAGTGGGATTAGACTGATAGTTGTGGTCTTTTTTTCTCTCATTCTCATGAATTATGTTCCAGAGCTGCTACTTAAGCATCTGTGTTAAACTGTTAGATGTTTATAGGCTTAAATCGAAAGAAAATGGAGAAAGAAATTACCCTATTCCAACGATATATACTCCTTTCATTTTTTTAAAAACACAAATGATACTTTGCCAATTGCTCAGATTTTGTCCCACAGAAGATGAATAGAAGTTGATATTTTATATTAGTTATGTAAGGGATAATGCCTGACAAGGTGTCCATTATCAGGAATTAATGGACGACGGGGAGGCCAGAACCATCCGACACGCAGCGGAGGATGGTTGCCTCCGCGGAGTCCTTGCGTCTCTGTTGCTATGGTTACTCATTTTAGATACAGGCTGATGCTACGTAGCCAGCGCATTAATTTAGAACGGTGAACAGACAGTTTCACTGGAACTACTTAGTTGGTGTCCATTATCAGCAATTAATGGACACCCTGCAGCCAATCAGAATCGAGTATTCACCCAGACCATGGTATAAGTATTGTTATTATATTGCTTTTTATTTCTGAACATATTCCATTCGTCGTTAGGCTTCTGATATTGATCCTTTTGCCTTGTGCCTGTCCCAGGGTATATCTCGTGTAAAGAGCAGCAGTGATGTGGTGGGGGCGCTGATGAAGGAGCTGAGGGAGCAGAGCGGGCAGCCGGAGGCCAACTTCAGACTGGCTGTGGCTGTGGATGGTGTCAACGCTCTCTGGGGACGGTCCACCATCAAGAAGGAGGATAAGAGCACTGTGAGGGAACACAGTCACTGTCCTGTCCTGTCCTGTCCTGTCATTCTGCTCTTCATCTCCCCTTCAGTTGCCATAGACGGGGATATCTTATGTGTTTCTCTCTCTCACTGTCTTGTCAGGTGGCTCTAGAAGAACTCACTTTGGTTTATAACCTGAGGAAGCTGATGAGGAACGACTGGGTGAGGATTCAGAAGAATGCGCTGAAGGCCTTTAAGATGTTGCATAAGAATATTATATTTCAGATTATTTTTTTTACCCCCCTAACATTCTCTCTCCTTGTCTCAGACTGGAGGAGCCATCATCACCACTCTGTCTCAGACTGGTTCTCTCTACACTCCAAGCTCCGCCTACTTGCCTCAAGAGCTGCTGGGAGAGGTCAGAGGTCATTTATACCTGATTATCTTCAGCTCCTGCCCCTGAGTGCTGCTGACTGCAGATTAGCCTTGCCTTCCCTCTCCAAACTTTTGATCATTAGTGAGGAAAATTGCAAAACTGACCTCAGACCTGCGACTGAAGGCGATGTCTCCCTGCTGTTTAGGGCTCATGGGCAGAAGTTGTTTTTCTGGATTAAGTAAAGTGACACGCTCACCCACCTGTTTCACTGCTGCTGGGAAAGGATTAAACCATAAAAGTCAAACTAGGGTCACACAACATTCCTGTTCCACCAAAAAATTTTTGATGTTATAACCTCATGATATTAGTCTTTTTGGACTCTATTCTTGACTGTAGACTGGACCGCACACTTGTCTGTTTTTATGGGTCAACTCTATTTGAAAATATGCATTGTTGATTTTCCTTTTATCAAGTACTTGTATCTGAATTATGTTAATATTGATATCTACAGTATATTTGTTTCTAAATGTTGTAATTGTGTTTAATATGATGTGATAAATGTTTGTATTTTTGTATTATTCTTGAGTCAGCAATCCATTGTCTGAATGCTGATGTGGATATTTGTCTTCAACCCATGCTGAATGGGTTGTATAGCGCTGTTCCAGTATGAGATCATGTGATTATCCCAACATGCAACTTTAAGGGGCGATGGGCTCTGTGTTAAACTCACCTGACAAAGACCAACTCAGTAGAAATGTTGTCACTTGAAAAATGTTGGTGGAGTTAGAATGTTGTGCAGACTCACTTTGAGTTTTACAGAAGTTGTTTTTCAACCATTAACCTCCGTCTTAACAGATGTGATACACTGACCTCCTGTCTGTGTGTTCTCTCATCAGGAGGGCTTCGACCGCATGGATCCATTTGTCCCGGTGTCTGTCTCCAACTACAACGAGAAGGAGTTTGAGAGCTGTTACCTCTACTATCTGGACCGCAACTGGCTACAGCATCCACAGAGTAAGTGATACTGCTGCTATGCTTTGCTGTATAAAATGACATTTGAGTGGTGCTGTTTTTAGTAGCTTTGAAATGTTATCTGTCTTTATTTCTTCATCTGTCTTCATCAGGCCGAACGGAGGACGGGAAGAAAGAACTCGTCTTTTTGAGCAACAGAAATCCATCTATTCTGGAGAGACTTTGTGCCTTCCTATGAAGTCACTTAAAGACGCGCACACACACACACACACACACACACACACACACACACACAAATATCAGTGTCCTAAAACACATACATATGTACACAAACATTGATGTCCTATAAAATGTGTATCCCTCCCTAAATTATGATGCATGTATG